>NW_026782462.1:1112500-1223479 GCF_031769215.1 Ylistrum balloti | reverse complement strand
TAGTTATGACATGGAGTGGGTACTGATATATTGGAACTGTTCAGGCAAAGAAGACCATTGTAATCACTTGGAGTGGTACTTATATATTAGGGGACTGTCCAGACACAGAAGACCATTGTAATGACGTGGAGTGGTACTGATATATTGGGACTATTCAGGCACAGAAGATGATTTTAATGACATGGAGTGGTACTGATATATTGGGATTGTTCAGACACAGAAGATCAGAGCAATAACGTGGAGTGATACCGATATATTTGGACTGTTCAGGCACAGAAGACCATTGTAATGACATGGAGTGGTACTTATATATTAGGGGACTGTTCAGGCACAGAAGACCATTGTAATGACGTGGAGTGGGTACTGATATATTGGGACTGGGACTGTTCGTGGAGTGGTACTGATATATTGGGACACATATATTGACTGTTCAGACACATTGTAATGACGTGAAGTGGGTATTGATATATTGGGACTATATTGTTCAGGTTCAGGCACAGAAGATGATTGTAATGACATGGAGTGGTACTGATATATTGGGATTTTTCAGACACAGATCATTGTAATGACGTGGAGTGGGTACTGATATATTGGGACTGTTTAGTCACAGAAGACCATTGTAATGACGTGGAGTGGTACTAACATATTGGGGGGATTGTTCAGGGAAAGGAGACTATTGTTATGACATGGAGTGGGTACTGATATATTGGAACTGTTCAGGCACAGAAGACCATTGTAATGACGTGAAGTGGTACTGATATATTGGGACTGTTCAGGCACAGAAGACCATTGTAATGGCGTGGAGTGGTACTGATATATAAGGACTGCTCAGGCATAGAAGACCATTGTAATGACGTGGAGTGGGTACTGATATATTGGGACTGTTTAGGAATAGAAGATTATAGTAATGATGTGGAGTGGTACTGATATATTGGGACTGTTCAGGCACAGAAGACCATTGTAATGACGTGGAGTGGTACTGATATATTGGGACACAGAAGACCATTTTAATGACGTGGATTGGGAACTGATATATTGGGACTATTCAGGAACAGAAGAGCATTGTAATGACATAGAGGGGTACTGATATATTGGGACTGTTCAGACACAGAAGACCATTGTAATGACGTGGAGTTATATATATTGGGGGACTGTTCAGGCAAAGAAGACCATTGTTATGTCATGGATGACATATATTGGGTGGGAAGATATATGACATGGGACTGTATATTGGGACTGTTCAGTCACAGAAGACCATTGTAATGACGTTGAGTGGGTAATGTTATATTGGGACTGTTCAGGCAGAGAAGACCATTGTAATGACGTGGAGTGGTACTGATATATTGGGACTGTTCAGGCACAGAAGATGATTGTAATGACATGGAGTGGTACTGATATATTGGGACTGATATATTGGTTCAGGCACAGAAGACCATTGTAATGACGTGGAGTGGTACTGGGGGGATGTTCAGGGAAAGAAGACCATAGCTATGACATGGAGTGGGGACTATTGGGACTTCAGGCACAGAAGACCATTGTAATGACGTGGAGTGGTACTGATATATTGGGACTGTTCAGACACAGAAGACCATTGTAATGACGTGGAGTGGGTACTGATATATTGGGACTGTTCAGGCACAGAAAACCATTGTAATGACGTTGAGTGGGTACTGTATATTGAAGACCATTGTAATGACATGGAGTGGTACTGATATATTGGGACTGTTCAGGCACAGAAGACTATTGTAATGACATGGAGTGGTACTGATATATTGGGGGACTGTTCAGGCACAGAAGACCATTGTAATGACGTGGAGTGGTACTGATATATTGGGACTGTTCAGGCACAGAAGACCATTGTAATGGCGTGGATTGTAAGACCATTGTAATGACGTGGAGTGGGTACTGATATATTGGGACTGTTCAGGAATAGAAGATTATATAATGATGTGGAGTGGGTACTGATATATTGGGACTGTTCAGGCACAGAAGACCATTGTAATGACGTGGAGTGGTACTGATATATTGGGGGACTACACAGAAGACCATTTTAATGACGTGGATATATATATTGGGACTGTTCAGGCACAGAAGACCATTGTAATGACGTGGAGTGGGTACTGATATATTGGGACTCTTCAGACACAGAAGACCATTGTAATGACGTGGAGTGGTACTGATATATTGGGACTGTTCAGGCACAGAAGACCATTGTAATGACGTGGAGTGGTACTGATATATTGGGACTGTTCAGGCACAGACGACTATTTGAGGTGGAGTGGTTCAGAAGGGGACCATTGTAATGACGTGGAGTGGGTACTGATATATTGGGACTGTTCAGGCACAGAAGACCATTGTAATGACGTGGAGTGGGTACTAATATATTGGGACTGTTCAGGCACAGAAGACCATTGTAATGACATGGATGGTACTGGAGTGGGTACTGATATATTGGGACTGTTCAGTTCAGGCACAGAAGACCATTGTAATGACATGGAGTGGTACTGATATATTGGGACTGTTCAGGCACAGAAGTAATGACGTGAATGACGTGAAGTGGTACTGATATATTGGGACTGTTCAGGCACAGAAGACCATCGTAATGGCGTGGAGTGGGTACTGATATATTGGGATTGTTCAGGCACAGAAGACCATTGTAATGACTTGGAGTGGCACTGATATATTGGGGGACTGTTCAGGCACAGAAGACCATTGTAATGGAGTGGGTACTGGGACTACTATATAATGACGTGGAGACTGTTCACTGTTCAGGCACAGAAGACCATTGTAATGACGTGGAGTGGTACTGATATATTGGGACTGTTCAGGCACAGAAGACCATTGTAATGACGTGGAGTGGGTACTGATATATTGGGAGTTCAGGCACAGAAGACCAATGTAATGACGTGGAGTGGTACTGATATATTGGGACTGTTCAGGCACAGGTAATGACTGGAGTATATATTGGGACTGTTCAGGCACAGAAGACCTTTGTAATGACATGGAGTGGTACTGATATATTGGGACTGTTCAGACACAGAAGACCATTGTAATGATGTGGAGTGGTACTGATATATTGGGACTGTTCAGACACAGAAGACCATTGTAATGACGTGGAGTGGTACTGATATATTGGGGGACTGTTCAGGCACAGAAGACCATTGTAATGGCGTGGAGTGGTACTTATATATTGGGGGACTGATCAGGCAAAGAAGACCATTGTTATGACATGGAGTGGGTACTGATATATTGGGACTGCTCAGACACAGAAGACAAATGACCTGATATATTGGGACTGTTCAGGCACAGAAGACCATTGTTATGACATGGAGTGGGTACTGTAATGACGTGGAGTGGGTACTGATATATTGGAACTGTTCAGGCACAGAAGACCATTGTAATGACGTGAAGTGGTACTGATATATTGGGACTGTTCAGGCACAGAAGACCATCGTAATGGCGTGGAGTGGGTACTGATATATTGGGATTGTTCAGGCACAGAAGACCATTGTAATGACGTGGAGTGGTACTGATATATTGGGACTGTTCAGGCACAGAAGAATCTTGTAATGAGGTGTCGTGGTACTGATTTATTGGGACTGTTCAGGCACAGAAGACCATTGTAATGACATGGAGTGGTACTGGTCTATTGGGACTGTTCAGACACAGAAGACCATTGTAATGACATGAAGTTGTACTGATATATTGGGACTGTTCAGTCACAGAAGACCATTGTAATGACGTTGAGTGGGTACCGATATATTGGTACTGTTCAGGCACAGAAGACCATTGTAATGACATGGAGTGGGTACTGATATATTGGGACTGTTCAGGCACAGAAGACCATTGTAATGACGTGAGCGGGTACTGATATATTTGGACTGTTCAGGCACAGAAGACCATTGTAATGACGTGGAGTTATACTAATATATTGGGGGACTGTTCAGGCAAAGAAGACCATTGTAATGACGTGGAGTTATACTAATATATTGGGGGACTGTTCAGGCAAAGAAGACCATTGTTATGTCATGGAGTGGGTACTAATATATTGGGACTGTTCAAGCACAGAAGACCATTCTAATGACATGGAGTGGTACAGATATATTGGGACTGTTCAGTCACAGAAGACCATTGTAATGACGTTGAGTGGGTAATGTTATATTGGGACTGTTCAGGCAGAGAAGACCATTGTAATGACGTGGATTGGTACTGATATATTGGGACCGTTCAGGCACAGAAGATGATTGTAATGACATGGAGTGGTACTGGTATATTGGGACTGTTCAGACACAGATCATTATAATGACGTGGAGTGGGTATTGATTTATTCGGACCGTTCAGGCACAGAAGACCATTGTAATGACGTGGAGTGGTACTAATATATTGGGGGGACTGTTCAGGGAAAGAAGACCATAGTTATGACATGGAGTGGGTACTGATATATTAGGGGACTGTCCAGACACAGAAGACCATTGTAATGACGTGGAGTGGTACTGATATATTGGGATTTTTCAGACACAGATCATTGTAATGACGTGGAGTGGGTACTGATATATTGGGACTGTTTAGTCACAGAAGACCATTGTAATGACGTTGAGTGGGTACTGTTATTCTGGGACTGTTCAGGCACAGACGACCATTGTAATGACGTGGAGTGGTACTGATGTATTGGGATCGTTCTGGCACAGAAAACCATTGTAATGACGTGGAGTGATACTAATATATTGGGGGACTGTTCAGGCAAAGAAGACCTTTGTTATGACATGGAGTGGGTACTGATATATTGGGACTGTTCAGGCACAGAAGACCATTGTAATGACATGGAGTGGTACTGATATATTGGGACTGTTCAGACACAGATCAATGTAATGACGTGAAGTGGTACTAACATATTGGGGGATTGTTCAGGGAAAGGAGACTATTGTTATGACATGGAGTGGGTACTGATATATTGGAACTGTTCAGGAACAGAAGACCATTGTAATGACGTGAAGTGGTACTGATATATTGGGACTGTTCAGGCACAGAAGACCATTGTAATGGCGTGGAATGGTACTGATATATAAGTACTGCTCAGGCATAGAAGACCATTGTAATGACGTGGAGTGGGTACTGATATATTGGGACTGTTGAGGAATAGAAGACTATAGTAATGATGTGGAGTGGTACTGATATATTGGGACTATTCAGGCACAGAAGACCATTGTAATGACGTGGAGTGGTAATGATATATTGGGGGACTGTTCAGACACAGAAGACCATTTTAATGACGTGGATTGGGAACTGATATATTGGGACTATTCAGGCACAGACGACCAATGTAATGACGTGGAGTGGTACTGATGTATTGGGATCGTTCTGGCACAGAAAACCATTGTAATGACGTGGAGTGATACTAATATATTGGGGGACTGTTCAGGCAAAGACGACCTTTGTTATGACATGGAGTGGGTACTGATATATTGGGACTGTTCAGGCACAGAAGACTATAGTAATGATCTGGAGTGGTAGTGATATATTGGGACTGTTCAGGCACAGACGACTATAGTAATGAGGTGGAGTGGTTCTGATATAATGGGACTGTTCAGGCACTGAAGACCACTGTAATGACGTGGAGTGGTACTGATATATTGGGGACTGTTCAGACACAGGAGACCATTGTAATGACGTGGAGTGATACTAATATATTGGGGAACTGTTCAGGCAAAGAAGACCTTTGTTATGACATGGAGTGGGTACTAATATATTGGGACTGTTCAGGCACAGAAGACCATTGTAATGACATGAAGTGGTACTGATATATTGGGACTGTTCAGTCACAGAAGATCATTGTAATGACGTTGAGTGGGTACTGTTATTCTGGGACTGTTCAGGCACAGACGACCATTGTAATGACGTGGAGTGGTAATGATGTATTGGGATCGTTCTGGCACAGAAAACCATTGTAATGACGTGGAGTGATACTAATATATTGGGGGACTGTTCAGGCAAAGAAGACCTTTGTTATGACATGGAGTGGGTACTGATATATTGGGACTGTTCAGTCACAGAAGACCATTGTAATGACATGAAGTTGTACTGATATATTGGGACTGTTCAGTCACAGAAGACCATTGTAATGACGTTGAGTGGGTACTGTTATTCTGGGACTGTTCAGGCACAGAAGACCATTGTAATGACATGGAGTGGTACTGGTCTATTGGGACTGTTCAGACACAGATCATTGTAATGACGTGGAGATGGGTATTGATTTATTGGGAACGTTCAGGCACAGAAGACCATTGTAATGACGTGGAGTGGTACTAATATATTGGGAGGACTGTTCAGGGAAAGAAGACCATTGCTATGACATGGAGTGGGTACTAATATATTGGGAATGTTCAGGCACAGCAGACCATTGTAATGACGTGGAGTAGTAATGATATATTGGGACTGTTCAGGCACAGAAGACTATAGTAATGATCTGGAGTGGTACTGATATATTGGGACTGTTCAGGCACAGAAGACTATAGTAATGAGGTGGAGTGGTTCTGATATAATGGGACTATTCAGGCACAGAAGAACACTGTAATGACGTAGAGTGGTACTGATATATTGGGGACTGTTCAGACACAGGAGACCATTGTAATGAAGTGGAGTCATACTAATATATTGGGGGACTGTTCAGGCAAAGAAGACCTTTGTAATCACTTGGAGTGGTACTTATATATTAGGGGACTGTCCAGACACAGAAGACCATTGTAATGACGTGGAGTGGTACTGATATATTGGGTATGTTCAGGCACAGAAGATGATTTTAATGACATGGAGTGGTACTGATATATTGGGACTGTTCAGACACAGATCATTGTAATGACGTGGAGTGGGTACTGATATATTGGGACTGTTCAGACACAGAAGGCCATTGTCATAACGTGGAGTGGTACTTATATGTTGGGGGACTGTTCAGACACAGAAGACCATTGTAATGACGTGGAGTAGTACTGATATATTGGGACTGTTCAGACTCAGGGGACCACTGTAATGGCGTGGAGTGGTACCGACATATTGGGACCGTTCAGGCACAGAAGACCATTGTCATAACGTGGAGTGATACCGACATATTGGGACTGTTCAGGCACAGAAGACCATTGTAATGACGTGAAGTGGGTACCTATATATTGGGACTATTCAGACACAGAAGACCATTGTAATGACGTGGAGTGGGTACTGATATAATGGGACTGTTCAGGCACAGATGACATTTGTAATGGCGTGGAGTGATACCGATATATTGGGACTGTTCAGGCACAGAAGACCATTGTAATGGCGTGGAGTGGGTACTGATATAATGGGATTGTTCAGCCACAGAAGACCATTGTAATGACGTAGAGTGATACCGATATATTGGGACTGTTCAGGCACAGAAGATGATTGTAATGACGTGGAGTGGGTACTGATATATTGGTATTGTTCAGACACAGAAGACCAATGTAATAACGTGCAGTGGTACTGGTATATTGGGACTGTTCAGATACAGAAAAGTAATGTAATGACGTGGAGTGGTACTGATATATTGGGACTGTTCAGACACTGAAGACCATTGTAATGATGTGGAGTGGATACTGATATAATGGGATTGTTCAGACACAGAAGACCATTGTAATGACGTGGAGTGGTACTGATATATTGGGATTGTTCAGGCACAGAAGACCATTGTAATGGCGTGGAGTTGGTACTTATATATTGGGGGACTGATCAGGCAAAGAAGACCATTGTTATGACAAGGAGTGGGTACTGATATATTGGGACTGCTCAGGCACAGAAGACCATTGTAATGACGTGGAGTGGTACTGATATATAGGGACTGTTCAGGCACAGAAGACCATTGTAATGACGTGGAGTGGTACTGATATATTGGGACTGTTCAGACACAATTCATTGTAATGACGTGGAGTGGGTACTGATTTATTGGGACCGTTCAGGCACAGAAGACCATTGTAATAACGTGGAATATTACTGAGATATTGAGACTGCTCATGCACAGAAGACCATTGTAATGACATGGAGTGGTACTGATATATTGGGACTGTTCAGACACAGAAGACCATTGTAATGACGTGGAGTGGTACTGATATAATGTCACTGTTCAGACACAGAAAACCATTGTAATGACGTGGAGTGGTACTGATATATTGGGACTGTTCAGGCACAGAAGACCATTGTAATGACGTGGAGTGGGTACCGATATATTGGTACTGTTCAGGCACAGAAGACCATAGTAATGACTTGGAGTGGGTACCGATATATTGAGACTGTTCAGGCACAGAACATCAAAGTATTGACATTGAGCGGGTACTGATATATTTGGACTGTTCAGGCACAGAAGACCATTGTAATGACATGGAGTGGGTACTGATATATTGGAACTGTTCAGGCACAGAAGACCATTGTAATGACTTGGAGTGGGTACCGATATATTGGGACTGTTCAGGAACATAAGATTTTTGTTTTGGCGGTGTCCTTTTAAAGCCCCTATAACCTGTCAGATCCATAATATAAGTTAGAAATTAACACACATCAAACAAAATGTTGCTTTATATTTTATGTCTTCAATTTTAAACGATAACCTCAAATTTGTCAAATTATATCTTATATTGGACAATGATATACGCCCATAGCAATTGAAACCGAATGTGCCTTTGGCAGTAATATTCCCGAGGCACCTGTTCCTAGTGACGAATTTTCACACATTTTCCTTAAATTATCCATTTAAATAAGTAGCAAGGAATTTATGGATTAATATGACAATCTATTAATATAAAAGCGTTTTGAAAATATGATTGCATTCTACATTTTGTATAATGATGGTAAACTCTTGAGCCTAACGTTGTAAGATATGTATGATGGATTGCCTGCCTAGCTGTATCGTCGTCTAGGATTAATCTTGCAGCAGTGTTTCTGGCTAAAATATCATATAAAAACAAATTAATGTTTATCTATTAACATTTTGATTATGTCTGGAAATCATTAAACAAGAGCAATTAGGATTTATAAAAAGCGATCGTATACAAGAATACGGTTGTTTCTGCCAGTGAAATATGTTTTTTTTTCAATCGTTATACTGGTGTGGTTTCTTGAAGCGATATTCTCAGACATTTTGTCAAAGTACGTTTCTAAACCTTGACGTTGAATATGTCCAAAGCTTGTTAGTACCTGTGAACAGTCGAGAACATGACATTACTTGCTTGGATTTGCCAAGATTAAAATGGCGGTTATTGTCGACGAAGCAGGGGGCGCTTACCATTCCAGAACGCTTTGTTTCAGTATATAGTTATTGTTGACGGTTAAAGCTATGTGGTTAATTCCCTACTGAATAATATAGAACAACAAAATTGAAAAGTGATTATACAAAATATAAAGGGTTGTTGTATGTATAGAAGTGTAAGTTCAATATTCAACTTTAACAAACCTCAACTAAACCTAAACTTTTGACTATACAAAAGGTTAGTATCTTTCGATAATATGGTTTAACACTTAAGTGCTCATTTGATTATATTCTACTTCCCAACTGTATTTGAACTTGAACACATTAATATCAATTATCAGTATGAACGTTTTGAAAAACTTCATAATACAACTCCCTTGTGCTTGTTTATAAAATGCCTATAAAGTAATGCAATTTTAAATATACGAGATCACTCTGAAATCACTGCCACAAACACCACACACTTTATCACAGAAAATGCGTGCTGATTCGTCCAAAGACGATTACACAGCCATTACAATGATACATTTAATTTCTAGAAATCGCTTAATAATTCTATTTCTTTCAACTAAAGAACACTTACGCGGAAATGTTGACGTGAATAAAACTTGATTTATAGTTTTTATGTTATATAGTAACTGTTTGATCAATTAAAACAATTTTCTTCATAATGAATATATAACACATCCAAGTGTTGACTTGAATGCACGTGCACTATTATTTATTGGCACTTGATTAAATGTAATTATTGCTACGCGAACACTATGGGTATAATTTGGTTTATAATTGAATTTTGCCAATAACATTTCAATTTCATAAGAATTACGTAACATTTTGAAATACTATATCCATTATATACACTTGCTGTAATAAAAAACTTATTTTCTTACCAGTCAAGCATTTATCAAATGACACTAATCCATCGATCAGGCGTAATTCTTTTAAGTGCAGAAGAAATAGAATTTCAATATTATATGAAATGTATCAGTGCATAGGGGAGCCACCGTTAGTCCGCCAATCTGTAGGAGATACTTTCCAATGTTTCATATGCAAGTCAAATTTTCTAAAGTATCATGAAAATACCAACATGTCAAAATAACTATAATCCAAACTCCAACACAACTAGGGCAAGATACGAACAAAAGAAATATTTATACGGAGACTCCTGAAAAAGTACAAGGCGGATAAAACAAGATGATCCGGAAGAGTTAACATCTTCAGCTTCATCGACGATACCCGTCATGTAAACTTTGGTCAATCCAAGTAAACAATGTCACGTTCTCAAAGAAAAACAAGGTGTACAGCAACGAAACCAGCGGGCAAACTAACGAGCATCAAATACGTCCAGCTTCATATCGCACAAAGACATAGAGATTTTCTCAATGAGAACAGTATCGCGACCATACAATGTACTCATAATCTTCATCCACCTGCATTTTTTTTTTTTTTTTTAATTCTGTGTCACGAGTTTGTCCGTCTATAAATAAATTACGATTTATGTTGGATCAGAATCATGAGAACAGAAAATTAAATTTCACTGTTTACATCATTAAAACAACAGCCATTTCTTTTGTAACTTCATTGAAATAAAATTGCATTCCAAAACAAAGCTCATCCTGTATTGTTCTAAGGACATCAAACTTCAGTCATGAGTTGCGGTGTCTGGGTCGGTTTAGAGTTGTTAGTTAGACAAAACACACCACAGTGTATACTTCATCTGAAAACATGTAAACTTTGAATCATTACGGAGTACCAGAGTATAAATTATACATTCAGTTTACCTTTATATAAGTTGCTAAATGTTCGAAACGTATAGTTGACCATAAAGAAAATGGATGTGCGAACCATTGAAGAGCTGAAAGCAGAATCTGCGTCGACTGAAGGAAACTTGATACAAAATCCACTGTTAAAGGTGGGGTTGGATCGGTGACGGGTCAGCTAAGGGCAGTTACCGATTAAATGCCAAATAGAGTGAATAAAAGTGTCCCTTATATGACAAAATTCGTTTCCTCCTCGTGTCATCGGGGAGACATCTGACTCTCCTTGCGCCGATCTCCTCGACATGCTCGTTACCCCGTACTGCACAGGAACGTCACATCCAATAACACCCGTCGTATAACCTATTCCCTGGAGACTCGTGTGCATGGCGCAGACTCCTGAGCGTGGCCACAAATGTTGCGGTCCAGGAGGAACCTAAACGCTGTCTGAGAATCAAGAATCGACGTTCAGTGTAGATATACGGAAGCTGTTTATAGGCCCACCGTCATCCTGATTACTCGGCCAGACTGCAGATCACGAGATTGCCTGCTTAATAGATCGTTATCGTAGATAAAGCAATAATACACTTACGATATGATCGCACCACCATGCTTACGAATAACATAAGAAGCAAAAAATAACTTCACCAAACGTGGTCATCGTCTCTCATGGTGCTAGTTTACTGTTGGTTGTACTCCTAGCCGATATGGTTAATATCTCTGTAAGTATAATCATTGTCTAGACGTGAAGGATTCAAGGTCCACACATAATCAGATACTGCAATTTAACCAGTCACAAATTTAGTTATCGTGTAGTGGTATAAAAATCGATTACATTTGTCTCATACACACAAAATTTGTTTTAAAAATATACGATTGATGCATATCAGTGCTGTTAGAGAAAGACGATTTGTGTCACTGCCTGTAGGACTTTACGTTCGAGTCAAGCAAAGCCAACACACAGCTAAATCGCCTTATATATGGTTCACAGTCGTTCAGTTGCGGTTATGAGGAAATTTCTCATGGCTTTATGAGAGAGTATGAAGCCCGTTGAGGAGACAACCGATGCTTCACTCATCACGGAGTATTGTCTAGTGTAACGGCAAGTTTATTACAGTAAGGAAGCCGGTCATGGCCACCACAATGTCACGCATCCAGACATAGCTGGCCATCTTATACGACAGTTCAAGATTCTCGTTGACATTGTCAAATAACATAGATAATCATAATGTCTTAACTACAATGATTTTAAAAAATGTTGAAATAAAAAATTATACTATCAGATGATATTGATCAACACCAGTATTTTTAAACTCGACATCTGTTTTTATATAGAGAAAAATCTCACGCTTACTGTGATGTAAACATGCATGTATCATATTAGTCTGTCAGACATCACATACAACATTTATCATAAGTCGGAAGTAGTGTGATATCGTACCAAGATCTTCCACACATGCTAAACGTTCACACTACCGTCACTGTAACAACAAAAGCAAAACAAATATATATGTATATTAACATATTCATAATCCGAACTCACATTCAATAACACAAGGGCAAAATATGAACAAAAGAAGAATTAACACGGCTTCTGAAAAGTACTTAAACCAAGTGTTTTGCTGCTTCATCGACAACACACGCCATACAAATCTTGGTCGATACAACTTACGTAATGATACGTTCTCAAGTGAAAACGAGGTACAAAACCACGGAACCAACAGCCAAACTAACGACCATCAAATACATCCAGCTTCACATCGCGCAAACCTGCATCTTTTGAAACTCTGTGTTACGAGTTTTCCTCTTGCACGAACATCGTGATATTGGGAAGAGGCCATTGAATATCAACTGTGGCATGTGAACACCATCGGTTGGGGATGCAGGAATTGTTGCTATCAATAAATGGAAAATTCACAATAGGTAATTAAATCATAACTCTTATCATACAGCTTGGTGGAAACCATTGTCAATGTATTGAAATCCCAGAGATATAAGGCACGCAGTTTTAACGACAACAAGATATACAATTACAATACGATGTAGAATTTATCTATATATGTCGTATACTATATGAAATACAGTACCACTTCCGACACCAGGCAATTGATGTAGATATTATTAGTGGGCGAGTGACGCCATGGCAACGGAAACGGATTCGTCAAGGGAGTAAGATATAATTATTTCTATTTTTTTATTCATCATATTTGCCTCAATGTCAGAAACACGCTTGTGAGAAAGTGTTCCTCGGAACAAACGCTTATAAGACGTGAAACCCCTCGCCAGCTGAGGCCTAACCATAGAAACTTGACAAACCATGTCTTGGACACTTCCTGTACACAACGTATATTGATCACTTATGGAGTTGTCACTTGGTACTACGCGAAACGAAAAATTATATCAATGTAAAAACTTGATATACCGCATATAGATATCAAATTACCTTATAACCATCAGGAGAGTTTATATTCCAACTGCAAATTTCAAGACATTCAGAACATCGCTACTATAGTAGAGATTTAATTGACATACACATTGTAAGAGAACATATTTACGTGGAATTCTATTTCTGTTTTAACGATATGTAAAATTGTGAATAGAGCATTAACCGCCATTGGTGACTCGTTAAACCTTATTGGTGTTAACAACTTACATAGAACACGAGGTTCACTGATTACAATGCGATTGATATTGTACAAATTATGATAATGTTTCGCGATACGATTCTGGAAATTTAATGTAAATTCTGTGTTAATCGTACTAATGTTGAACTATCTATAACTACAAATAATTATATACCATCACGACATCTATAATTGAACACGATTGCTCGAAACGAAATGCATTCAATTATAACAACAAACATTGTCTTTAAACACAAATGTAATAAAGTAGGCCGAGATTTAAGGTATTATTGTAGCTAATGATTATTACACAATTAATAACGATATCAGTTGTAGGACGAATGTGATGACCAAAGATGTAATCACTCAGCAACTTTCCCGGGACAAAAAGAATGCAATCTTCCGTTCCCTAAATCCACGGGAGACCACATCCATTTATGTATGACCTTGCTCTGCTGATTCAGCACGGAAATTGCTTTTTATGACGCTCATTTTCTCTGCATCTCAAACAAAGCCAGTTATGCTTTTTACGTGACTCTCATAGAGCCTCGACAGAGAAATGAAGTTCAACTGTTGTTTTGGCATAGCATCAAATCTCGGAGGATTATTAGTAATAATTTTGTGATGTAATTTGTTGAAATCATATCCCCAAGGATGGTAATTTAACTTCTCTCACAGCGCTCAGACGGCAAACAAAATTGCATAGCATTTTTCGAAATGACAGTTATTAGGTATGCAAATGACAAACCCTTGTGAGCGCTATTACCAGTGAAGACTAGTAGTACCAAATACACACGGCTTGTGATATTCACACAATATGATTATCGCATTACGGAAGTGCCTGAGGACCGCACATACGTATAACGGTTCTCCTCCAGTACTCAATAATTCTTCATTTCGATCGTTGAAATAATGATATCATTTGTTCTATAATTTCAACTCAAGATGAGATTTTATCACAAATATAGTCCCTGAATCACCACAAATACGGTGTTTGAATTAACTCGAAATCGATAACAAGTGTTCTTTGATTTTATTCATGATTACAATTGGTTTTAATGTTACAGACACGCCAGGAAATGAATAACGTTTACATAATGATCAAGAGGAATTATGGATATTCTAGCTCTGAAGCTACACCTTTTTATTTGAAAGGAAGTATACTTGAGCAGCAACACATTACATTACATACCCGAGATCTCGCAACACGAAAAATTAAATAAAATGATCAATTGCATGTTTTGTAATCAATCGAAAGTATAAGAATTACTAACTGGTTCCCATTTTTCAAACGAGATAAAAACGGCAAAATTACCACTGATGTTAAAAGAACAAAATTCTGGAGCATTCCTCACAGATAAATACAGCATACTTGACTCCATAAAAAGGCATTTTGCTCTTACAGACAATTAATTGCTCAGTTAGGATTGTTAGTTGATATGTTTGTTTTCTTTTGAACAGCTTTATTTGTTTGTTTAGTTTGTATATGTTATATATATTTATATGTATACGGGTTGGTGTTGTTGGTTAGGCAGTTGTCTTGGCTAGGCGACTTACATTTTATTGTATTATCTATAGATACTGCTACCCCAATGTCTCCATTTATGGACAATTACGCATGCTGATGATGCTGGGACAAGATGGTGCGGTCTGTCAGTTCTTTATTTGATATGTGTAAGCGATGTTGGAATAAGGAGACATATAAGGCATTTAGATTTAATATTACATAAACGATATATATATATATATATTTTAATACAAAAAGTAAAACAAAACCATCAATTCAATCATTTGCATCTGGGATTATTTTGTTGCTGTGAGCGTTTTAAATGACGCTCAAGTGGCGCCACCTACTGCTTCCGGTTTGATGTGCTTTTATGTTTAAATCATTGCAGTTCCATGATATGCATAGGGTACATGTATTTTCTTTTTTAAATGGTTTAGGAAATCCGCGGATAGAAAAAGTTCTTTCAAAGAACATGCACAACAAGCGAAATGTATTTAGCACCACCATGTTATACACGTTGATACAAATACAGAAAAAAAATCTTAAATGATACGGATTAAGACAGCCGTTTTGCTGTTTTGAGATACTTACGTGTTTAGGTCTGCATTGTTTCAAGTATCGAACCAATAACCAATGAAATCATGTGATGTGATCAGTGTAGAGATAGCTGTATGCAGTAACAGTAGATTACGAATGTAAACAATTCTAGAGATTGTCAGTTCCTTTCAGTCACCTCTACACACTAACCGGATCAAAGATAGCATGTGCATACAAGTATGCATGCATGTCAGCTATCGGTAATCATGGTACAGAGCTAGAGAGGAGGATGGAGAGAATACATTTATATATAAATTTTAGTGCAGAGTTACACCAGATTTTTGGCAGGAATTTCTTCCTAAATCGATTTCTATAAGAATGGCGGAATAACACTGCAGATACATATTCGCGCGGAAGGGTAAATCTACCTTAATAAGAGGTTACATTGCCGGTAATCGATATCGCATGCTACTTAGGAATCGTACAATGTTAGACGTTATTTCATCTACCTCTTTCCCTCTTCCCTCACCTAAAATAGACATTTCTTTATAGTTTTCTCAGTGATATGCTGTAATGATCTTTTTGCACAGACACGTTGATTATCAAGTATTGTACTTGTAATCAAATTTCTTAGCTCGAAACCAGAATCAGATGTTAGATGATAATATGGTGTATTGAAATTCGTGTTGTTATTATTAACCATCATCGCGACGCAAGCGTACAGGGAACATGGTTTTAGGAAGCATTTAGCAAGTACTGGCTAAACAAGTTTATACCGTCCTAGTTTGTAGGCACTGTTATCAGCATTCACGCTTCCGTGGGCTTGATACGACGATCTTTTTTGTCCTGTATTAAGTTAATCCAAGACGAATGTAAAATTTACAGTGAGCAGTAATGCACATCCATTACCATGGTACAGTTTAATGTAGTGTAATCCCTTACCGGTGTACAGTGCACTGTAGTGTAATCCCTTACCGGTGTACTCTAGTGTAAATCCCTTATCGGTTTACAGTGTACTGTAGTGTAATCCCTAACCGGTGTACAGTGTACTGTAGTGTAATCCCTTACCGGTGTACAGTGTACTGTAGTATACATACCTTACCGTGTACAGTGTACTGTAGTGTAACCCCTTACCGGTGTACAGTGTACTGTAGTGTAATCCCTTACCGGTGTACTGTAGTGTAAATCCCTTATCGGTGTACTGTGTACTGTAGTGTAATCCCTAACCGGTGTACAGTGTACTGTAGTGTATTTCCTTACCGGTGTACAGTGTACTGTAGTATACATACCTTACCGTGTACAGTGTACTGTAGTGTAATACCTCACCGGTGTACAATGTACTGTAGTGTAATCCCTCACCGGTGTACAGTGTACTGTAGTGTAACCCCTTACCGGTGTACAGTGTACTGTAGTGTAATCCCTTACCGGTGTACTGTAGTGTAAATCCCTTATCGGTGTACTGTGTACTGTAGTGTAATCCCTAACCGGTGTAAGGTGTACTGTAGTGTAATCCCTAACCGGTGTACAGTGTACTGTAGTGTATTTACTTACCGGTGTACAGTGTACTGTAGTATACATACCTTACCGTGTACAGTGTACTGTAGTGTAATACCTCACCGGTGTACAGTGTACTGTAGTGTAATCCCTCACCGGTGTACAGTGTACTGCAATGCACATCCATATCCGTGGTACAGCGTACTGTTATGTAGATCCCTTACCGGTGTACAGTGTACTGTAGTGTAACCCCTTACCGGTGTACAGTGTACTGTAGTGTAATCCCTTACCGGTGAACTGTAGTGTACATCCCTTACCGGTGTACAGTGTACTGTAGTTTATATCCCTTACCGGTGTACAGCATACTGTAGTGTAATCCCTTATCGGTGTACAGTGTACTGTAGTGTACATCCCTAACCGGTGTACAGTGTACTGTAGTGTTCACTGTAGTGTACATCCCTTACCGGTGTACAGTGTACTGTAGTGTACATTCCTTACCGGTGTACAGTGTACTGTAGTGTACATCCCTTACCGCTGTACAGTGTACTGTAGTGTACATTCCTTACCGGTGTACAGTGTACTGTAGTGTACATTCCTTACCGATGTACAGCGTACGGTAGTGTACATCCCTTACCGGTGCACAGTGAACTGTAGTGTACATACCTTACCGGTGTACAGTGTACTGTAGTGTAAATCCCTTACCGGTGTACAGTGTACTGTAATGTATAGCAGAGTGTCGTACCTACGTGATATCAGAGATATATATCAGGAACTTTAATCTTCAATATCTCTATGATACTAATATGTACAAATAATTCTGATTGACACTAACTATAAGTAACGCATGTGTCTGAACAGATGCATGAGCCCTTACAACAATTTTTATCATAACTATTGCTCGTTCCCGGAATATAACACCATACTACACAACCTAATACCGTACGTCGCGAAAGTAGTACTAACAGATCATGTCGCCTAAAAACAGCCAAAACCCTTTACTACTCCGTGTATTTACGGCTAACGTTGACTTGTATAAGCTTATACGCCACTCACTCAATACTGCAAAAGTCGAAAAGAGTAATGCACGAACCAAGACAACACGAGCCGGTCCTACTTATCCTTATCAATAATAAGTGCTCCCATGACTGCTGACTCTAACAAAACTGACACAAAATGAGATTTCTCTCTGTCTTTTATTCCTTGGTAGAACCAGGAAGTGGAACCTTGTTCTAATTTAATTATGACCAATGCTTCACACCGTTGAAACAGTAGTGCAGAAAACGCATATATTCAAACTCACAATCTACACTGACAACCCGGAAATACATTTCTATATACATGGGTGTAGCGGTGAAAACGGGCTGACCAACTTTGTACAGGTAAGGCTTCCTGCTTTGATGATAAAGAAATACTTTATTTCATTACCTCACCTATACCTCCGATGCAACTCATCTCAAGATTGACGATAAAGATTAACAACAAAGTGATCATTGTATATAAGAATGCGCTTATGTACCCTGAATGGTACTTGACTTTGGAGTGTCTTTGTGTTAACCATCCTGTAAAGACACCAACAGAGAACATACTCAGCATGCGATCACAATGAATTACTGGTGGTTTTCCTACGATCCTGCCATTAACGTCATACAACACTTCCGAGAGCTTTCGAAGCACTTTGTAAGACTCACCAAAATGAGGTGAACTTCTTACTGGTTCCAACCTTTTCCATGGGGAAGTATACAAACACCTTGTCAGCAGCTCCCCATGAAACGGAGTGATCATGAATCGTTTCTGCCGCTGCACTGCCCAATTAATGTGTTTTGTAGCACGCGTACGCGTGTCTTTCAAACGTCCCTGAAGTTCCAAGACCCAATTTCTGCAAGTTTGCTTTTTTCAGCGGATTCTAGATCTCATACAAGATGCCTAGCTGTGATTTCGTTTCCCTTCCCAACATCATCAAATGGAAAGCGTCCTGTCATTTCGTGAATTGAAGAACATTATGCAACCGTCATGGCATGTGCTAGTTCCCGTCGCGGTGGTGATATGCACTCAGTGTGCTGGCTGAGGGTTTGTTACACCTCTACTGCATACCTTATACTACAGGATTGCGGATGATAAGGTGTTGTTCGTTTAATAGTGATTTGTATCAAATCACACATCTCTCCTTTCAAACTGACCACCTTGATCTGAATATATGGAGGAATACCAAACCGGTTAATCACTTCCTCTACATGGATGGTCGTTATAGTTTCTGCTTTCATATCGGGCACAAGGAAGGCCTCCAGTTTCTTAAGTAATCAGGAATTATTAGGATATATGTATTCCCGTCATCAGTTTCTTGCAACTCTGTCATGATATAGAGAGCGATTTTCGCCGTTGGTATACCATGTTCACAACCTCAACCCACTTGCACACCAGCTCTATATCTCTGTTTCCCTATATTGTTTCAGTATTGTAGGGATTTTATCTCTTTCCTCGTCATAAACAAGGCTTTCGTCGACAGACATTTCAAGACTAGGACATTGATGTCTTAGTCAGTCGTCCATCTGCATTGTCTGCCTAGGTATCAATACGTCGGCATTCCCGTGCTTAGTGCCTGGACAATGCTCTACGTTTATGTTATACTGACTGATTACTTCTACCCATCTGGCGAGTTGCATTTCTAGATCTTTAGCATTTTTCAATCATCCCAGGGAGTCTGTTCTGTATGTAAAATTTCGGCCCTAGAGGTAATGCCGGAAATGATTCAGGTACTGCACTACAGCTAGTAGCTCGTATTTCGTAACGCATCACTTCCGGTCTCTTTTGGTGAAGGATTTGCTTTGCTTTCATGGGTAATCGACCGCTTTGATCGTCACCATTCTTTATCTGGTGTTTCATCAACCCTGTGTGTCTAACACCCAAGTCAGATGACTCAAATATTTTTCTCTTTATACCTATGAATACGCTAGCCTGGTCAGTTTGTTTTTTCCGCCAAATGCTCACGATGTCCAGAAAAAGATACACGTAGCTTTCAACGCTTGGCTTATTCTCAAGGTATTTGCAGGTTGTGCTGGATATGTATGATAGATCTAAGACAGCATTCCCTATAGGAAAAGTCTTATTCAGTTCTGCATCATGCATTTCGGTCTCAGCAATGGGCCAGCCAGATTTGAGCAGCCGATGGAATGGATCCTTGCTAGGTTACACTAAAGAAATATGCTTTATCTTTTTAGACGATATAATTGTCGTTGGTAAAACCTTTGAAGATATGATTGAGAACCTTGGTAATGTCTTCGATCGCCTTGAAGCAAGTAGCCTCAAACTTAGGGCCAAGAATTGGGATATCAAAGGATCCCATGAAAATCGGTAAAGTGACAGACTGACTGAGACGAATCTTACAGACGTCCAGTCATTCCTCCGTCTATGCAGCTATTACCGGCAATTCATTCTGAGTTTTGCGGCGACTTCGAAACCGTTACACCGGCTTTCCGAGAAGACCACCAACTTTAAATGGACAACAGAATGTAATGACGCATTCATCACACTGCAGAACGTGCCACCAATGCACACATTCTTGCCTTACAAGACTCTCAGATAAAATTTATATTAGACACAGATGCCAGTGGATTCACGTGTGGCGCATTTCTTTCACAGATCGTAAATTTTCTGCCGTTAGCTGTCTTCTTTATCTTGCAATGGTCTGTACATAGTTTTGTCGCCTGCCTCCATCTTGTCGCAAATAGCTTGTTAAACTATCGTTACAGTAGATCCTGCGTCCACATACCATTGACTGTTGCCTGTATGTATAACCGCATGCCGCGCTTACGCTTGCAATACATCCCCTTGTGCAGGTTTGTTTTGTACAAGGCATTAATTTTTCAGTCAGTTTGTTTCTGCTTCTTGTTCCTTTTTTTTCTCCTCCTTACAGTTCCTAGCTTTGTGGCCGCTTTTTCTTGCACGAGAAACATATCTGTATTACTGTTATATTACCGACTTGTTCCTGTTTGTCTTCAGTAACGTCCATCCCTGTGTGATGTTTCTTTTCCGTTTTGTTATAAGTTTCTATCACCACAGAAAATTTATTGTTTCATCGAACGTGGAAAGCATTAACTGCTTAATGCGCACACACATTACATAATTATTCAGAGCGTCTGTGAATTGTCCCTTCGCCAAGGTCTCCCGTAAATCATTGGGCGCTGTTAGGTATGCCAGGTATGTTAAACGCCGAATAGCCTGTCCCAACTGCGGTAAAGATTCCGATGTCTTTTGTCTGTTTTCGTTTTAACTGTGTTCTGTTCTAAGGAACACAGTAGGACATCATGATAATTTTTGTGCTTGCCCACGTAGTGACACAGCGATGTATAGACATTTTTCTTCCTGTGACCAGTAGTTGAACTTGGCGCATGCGTCGAAATGCGTTTGATAATCTAAGCAGGAACCCGTTCCATAAGAAGTAACCGCTTTTATTTTCTTTGGTAGTTGCCAGCTCGTGTCGTTACACATGCACCACTAGTCATTCGGTCCGCTATACAGGAATGACCGCATGCGTGGCCGCCGCATGAGCGAATCTTAACGCATGCGCATCTGCAGTATGCGTATCTGCCTCAACTGTTTCCAAGGCCGCATGTGCATCTCCATATTTCCTATCCAATTAATGTGGGTCAATGTCATGCTCATCTATTCGGAGACTCTTCACACTCATTATTACTTTAGGTTTTGTTGACACATTTCTCACAGTTTTTGACTCAAATTCAGAGTCACGGGTGCGCATGCGTCCTGTAGGTAAAGCCGTTCGTGGACTGGAATGCGTAAGCTGAAAAGTTTCATTCTAACTGTCACTCTAGCTCATGGATTTCTCGCTTGATCTCCCCTACAGACATGTTCTTGTCCTAATTTTTCACAACAAATATATTTATTAACCAGCACTTTACCCCACCACAGCCCCCCAAATTTGTAACGTTTAGGTGGGTGTCCTATCCTGTGATGACATGGATAATGTGTTGTTTACAATTACATGGCAGCAATAACTGTTTGGCGAACATTACCCTTTGATATCTCTATGAAATTGAATAACTAATATGCACAAATAATTCTGATTGACACTAACTGTAAGTAACACATGCGGCTGGCCTGACGCATGAGCTCTAACAACAATACATATCTTAACTATGACTCGTGCGCTGTTTTCCACAGCATAACACAACCCAACACCGTACGTCGCACGAGCATGCACTATAATCTTAACAGATTAATTAGGCATTCGCGCACTCAGCCTTGTATCTGCAGCTAGGTTAGTATGTCACCTAAAACAGCCAAGACCCTTATACTCCGTGCGTTTACGAGTAAAGTTCACTTGTATACGCTCATGCGCCACTCGCCAAGCCCTGCGCATGTAAAAAAGAGTAACGCACGAGCCAAGACAACACAAGCTCGTCTTACTTATTCTTATCAATATCAACTGCTCACATGTGTTTCTAAACCTAAAACAACTGCTGAATCTGACAAAACGAAACGGAATGAGATTTTTTAATACCCTGCAACAACCAGAAAGTGAAACCTAGTTCTGATTTTATGACGAGCAGTGCTCCATAGTGTTTGAAACAGTAGTGTAGAAAAGACGCTTACAGTGTACTGTAGTATACATCCCTTACATTATACTGTAGTATACATCCCTTACAGTGTACTGTAGTATACATCACTTACAGTGTACTGTAGTATACATCCCTTACATTATACTGTAGTATACATCCCTTACATTATACTGTAGTATACATCCCTTACAGTGTACTGTAGTATACATCCCTTATAGTGTACTGTAGTATACATCCCTTACATTATACTGTAGTATACACCCCTTATAGTGTACTGTAGTATACATCACTTACAGTGTACTGTAGTATACATCCCTTACATTATACTGTAGTATACATCCCTTATAGTGTACTGTAGTATACATACCTTACAGTGTACTGTAGTATACATCCCTTACATTATACTGTAGTATACATCCCTTACAGTGTACTGTAGTATACATCCCTTGTAGTATACATCCCTTACAGTGTACTGTAGTATACATCCCTTACATTATACTGTAGTATACATCCCTTATAGCGTACTGTAGTATACATCCCTTACAGTGTACTGTAGTTTACATCCCTTACATTATACTGTAGTATACATCCCTTACAGTGTACGGTAGTATACATCCCTTACAGTGTACTGTAGTATACATCCCTTACATTATACTGTAGTATACATCCCTTACATTATACTGTAGTATACATCCCTTACAGTGTACTGTAGTATACATCCCTTATAGTGTACTGTAGTATACATCCCTTACATTATACTGTAGTATACATCCCTTACAGTGTACTGTAGTATACATCCCTTACAGTGTACTGTTGTATACATTCCTTACAGTGATACATTGTACTGCAGTACACATCCTCTGTCGTGATACAGAACTGTAGTGTATGACCCATGCAGTGACACATTGTACTGTAGTACATCCTCTGTTTTGATACAGAACTGTAGTGTATGACACATGCAGTGACACATTGTACTGTAGTACATCCTCTGTCGTGATACAGTACAGTAGTGTATGACCCATGCAGTGACACAGTGTACTGTAGTACATCCTCTGTCGTGATGCAGTACTGTAGTGTATGACCCATGCAGTGATGCATTGTACTGCAGTACACATCCTCTGTCGTGATACAGTACTGTAGTGTATGACCTATGCAGTGGAACAGTGTACGGAAGTAAACATCAATGTGGGAAGCAGTCGACGAGATTTTGGTGCTTCGAGGTTCTGTTATACTTTTGTCATCAAACAAGAGATTGTCTCCCGAAGCTCCAATAAAATCTGGTACCCTTTAAAGTTTAGGGGCTTCAATGAAAATGTATCTCGTATATTAATATGGACCAGGAGTAACGTTAACCCGCCTCAAAACGGTTGTCACTTAAGTTGGTGTTTGGACCAGCAACTCTTTTAAACTTGTATTGTACTTTGACGACAAAAAAAAAAAAAAAAAAACCTAAAACGATTATATCATACAATCTTCAATACTTGACAGGTCTACTCTTAGTTTAAAAAAATGTGTCCCCTTCTAAAGGTTGAGGAACACGTCCATCTAATAGTCTTGTATCATTAAAAAGATAATCAATTTGTTCTGCTTCTATCACATTGTCTGTCCAATCAGCTCGCTAAACCAGAGTTGTAACAACGCATTATAGTGTTTTACAAGCTTAAAAAGAGACTCCAAAGTGAAGACGGCGTGAAATGTGTCGCTCCATTGTAGTGCAAACAATCATTTTATTCACTGATAACACCAATAAACGTGTCATACATTTTTGTTAGAAATGTGACCATCATTATCATCTTTTTTACACAGTGTTACGGTCCTTTTGTCATTCTACAATTTCAATACGTTCGACTTTTCCTTGATTGTGCTCTTGTTTTCAGTGAATCAATACCGTTTTTTACTGATAATGAAGGCTAAAGTCTTTCTTTATAAACACTTGAAATGGTTAACCAAGGGAAAAAATTCTAAAATTTGCCTGGACATATCTCAGAAAGCAAAACAGGAGGAATTATCAACAATTAAAGAAATAAAAAAAAAAGATTAACAAAAAAAAAAAAAAAAAAAATAAATAAATAAATAAATAAATAAATAAAAAACACACGTTGTCAAAAGAAAACAAAGAAAATATTTGACATGATTTAAGCAGCATGAGAAAATGAGAGGAACAAATGTAACAGTTAAGGTTTGGTAATTGAATATTAAACACTATCAGCGATTCCTGGTTGGTAGTTTTAGTAAGAAATCTGACAGTGGGTGAAGAAAACATGTTTACCGACCGTTTTTACGTACAGCGACTTTCTTCCTAGCTGACAGTTTTTCACCAGGTCTGTGAATAAGAAGCAAATTCCTAGAGAAAAGAAAACGATTGTTTGCCAGTTTTCTGTTTCAAAAGATCATTGTGTGTGTGTATCAATGGCTATAATGGTTTGTGTGACATCTCGTTACTTCTAGCTAAGTACCAAGAACACAAACCGTCTGGCTTTACGTAGGCTTATAACGGCCTAAACAGCATTTACTTAAACAGTCGTCTTCAATATTCCTGATATCTGCAACTCCACATTTTCATGAAAGTTTGTTGAAATGAGGTCACATACAGATACGAGAACGTATTTCATTACCTTATTGGGTCTGTTGTATTCGATAAAGCTGTTTGGCTGAATGATTAGTATTCTGCTAACAGCTAATTCCTGAATTCTTGTCCTGTTTCTATTGAGTTATTAGATTAACTTCATAAAAGTACAGAGATAGACGTCATAAAAAGATTGAATGCCTTTCAAAAATTTGACAATTTTTTACACAATTTACTAATTCTCTCACCTAAAACGTCAGATACTCGTTTGAATTTTTCTTTCCATCAGAATTAAGATTACCTGTATTTGTCTATTTTTGTGAGAGGATTTGATTAGAAAAACAATATACTGAATTGTCATTGGCAAGTAGTCGATCTAATATAGGGAACCTTGATAACATTCCTAACAGCCATACACGTGCGACACATTCATTAAGTTACACTGAAATGTTCAAAATAGTTTTTTTACATGTAACACAGGGCGTCTCCACACTGTGTCATTTAAATCGATTACCGAATCAGATACCGGGGACACCATAACACACTCCCGATCACCTATTCTTGTGTGATGACGTCACCATGATGAGATATTATCACCAATTCCCAGAACGGAAGTTGAAGCATTACCGAATGCAACGAAGCTGACTTGGGTTGATTGCCACCGTATAGGTTTTTAGATGTATCGACCTGTCTAGGGGGTGAAAGGGGGTATTTGATTAGTTTCATCAGAAAACATTTCACTCGTTAATCAATGTTTCCCAAATCCAATTACTGATTTTTATGTTTTTTCTTTCTCTGTGATTTCGCCCTGCAAGACGTACAGTACGTGCCGCCCACGTCACGTTGCAATGAGCTCCCATTTGTATATGAATCCCTGTTTTACGACCCCGTCCCAGACCCCTGTCTACTGAACCAGGTATCAGTCATGTTTCTCCCGACGTCGCAGTAACAACCACTGACCAGGGTCGGGTGTAAACGCAAGTTTCGTCTCGACCACCCCCAAATTGCAAGATCAAATTACCTATACACACGCAACAATTACAGTGGATTACGAAGAGTTAGTGTTATACAGACATCCCAGTGTCAGGTCATCCTCCCCCACTAAGACCACTTAAATCTGGCCTGAGGTATTACCACGAGCCATGAAACAGAACATAAACTCATTGCGAAGCATTACACATCATAGATGTCGGAATAATTAATCTAAAACCTAACACCGATGTTCCGACAACTACTCACCTAAATATTCTAGAGCGATCACGAAACTCCAATGGTCAGTATCATATGACGTTATATGTAAAATCAAGATACACAAGAGATCAGACTTGATTAAGTATTTATCTGGTAAACTGATCCGTTTTGAGGAGCGCAGTGGCGATTGTTTATCGTTTCTTACGTAATTTTGTATATATTTATTCATTTTCTTTATATATCTAATTTACGATTAACCGTTAGAAGATCACATGCTACACATAACGTGTACATTATGGCATATCATTTTATTTCCTGTAAAGTACTGATGATCATGTGATAGACCAGTATTGTTTTACCATCCATGTAATGGAGAGGGCTTAATAAGTTGGAAAAACTTGTGACCAATCCAATTGTACAAAGTTTTGCAATAAAATAATTATTAAATCAAAAATAGACCAGGTCTATACGTTAACGAAACAAATGCCTTTATACCGGACAGACGAATACGTTGTGGTATTGTGGTGGTCAAACATGTTGATACATAAGTGTTTCGTCCTATGTCGGTTGTAATTTCTAGGACTGTTGAATCATGACAACAAGTGTATATAATCAAAATCATAATATGAGGACTTCATGACAACAACATTCGTTCTGCTTGTAAAACAATTCAGAACATTTACATTCGCACTTCATATGCAATTAATAAGGCTAAAATGAAGTTCAAAACATAACATCAAGAACCGAAATTCCACTTAATTAGTAACGCGCTTTGGAAAAGCCAACGTCAGCGAGGGGCACAACAGCGAACATTAACCTGATGACGTAACGAAATAATCGCCCTGCGAGCACAGGTAACATCTGTCTGAGTGTAGCCGTCTGCTAAACCTTCACCACGACCCCATTCTCAGTAGGTAGCCATTTCGACGGCAATAAACTAGTCGGTGTAGACCTATAAACCAAAATGTCACCACAATCAACTCTTTTAGACGAAGTCGAGACGCCACCTATAGCGCACAGAGGGGCTGAGACGTGAAGGAAGAAACTCTCTCAACAGGTTTCGGAGCTATTATGGATTTGAAACTCCTGGAATTCGAGGGATGAAACAGTGAAACAGACACCTGCCCTCACTTTCACCGATTCGCAGTTACGTACACCGAATTATTTTCTGCCGACGAGACTTCCGCTAGTTACGAGTATCTACCGGAATACAATGTCACATGAGAAAGGGCGTAGTATTTTCGGAATGTGTGACAATATAAAAGTAATAAACACGAAATGTCAAGCGATTAACATTCTGTGTTCTCTCGGTGTGGCCGGCCTGTTCCTATAATCCACAACTTGAGTAGCTTCTTGGAAGAAACATAGACATAACTTTAGCTGATACGACAAGAGGAGCAATCGGGATGTAGTAATTGTGGAGGATTAGGTGCGTTTAATACCTTATTATTGTCAGCACCTGCAAAACAATTTGACCGTGCCAGCTTTTACACAGTCATAACCGTTCGATATTCTAGAATACATTATATAAGTATATATTGGCTAAATACCACTATTCAACAGCTGACCAACGTTTGACGTATGCCACAGAAGTAACCCGCTATATATTGGCTAAATACCAATATCCAACAGTTGACCAACGTTTGACGTATGCCACAGAAGTAGCTCGCTATGTATTGGCTAAATACCACTATCTAACAGTTGACCAACGTTTGACGTATGCCACAGAAGTAGCTCGCTATGTATTGGCTAAATACCACTATCCAACAGTTGACCAACGTTTGACGTATGCCACAGAAGTAGCTCGCTATGTATTGGCTAAATACCACTATCCAACAGTTGACCAACGTTTGACGTATGTCACAGAAGTAACTCGCGATGTTGTTCCTAACATAATGACGTTGTACGCAGACAACAGTCAAGTGGAGAGTACATGATGAACAAGCACCCTAGAGGACGTCGAGTGGATAAAATGCATTAAACCCTAAATGGTGTTAAATCCTTAAGGATTCAGCCGGATACGGCGGAACGAGTGATAGATCATCTGAATAATGAAATGGTCAACTCGATAGCCTCCAGTCTGTAAAGTGTAATGGAGGATATTTGATCTATTCCTCTTAATAAAAATTCGATATGACCAGACATCGTAAACTGGACATCGATGTTTCTTAAGCTGTCATGGTAGGTGTTTTGAGCCTACGTATTGCGGGAATGTAACAGGACAAACACGCGTGTGTATGGCTGGGTTAACAACTTAATTATCGGACCCTGACTGGACAGTTCTTAAGATTGGTGATACGATCCACGACTCTGGTGCCATGTTACCGACACTCCCGGGCCATAACCACAGAGGCGTCGAGATGGTAAAAAACGAACTTGTACTTAAATATCCATTTGTGTGGAGGAAAGCTACAGTGCAAGAGATCTTAAAATATTAACTTGGAACATATACATTGCTTCTTTATCGTTTAACATCTATACAGTATATTACATGTAAAGTCAGCTAAAAGGGGTCTAACCTTTAGTCGCTTTAGAGTCAATCTTCAGCATCCAATTCACTGAGTTCGCTACAGCATCTAATCCAATGAGGCCGGGGTTTGAAACCTGTAGAATAAATGTTTTATTAAGCTCTTCGTTTTATTTTTTCACAAACAAGAAATGTCAGTCTTTAATATTTTAACACATCAAAACACAGACAGAGACATCATTCTGAACACAATGAAGACCAAAGAAACATTAGAACTATGATTGTCTGATAGATGTCAGAGAACGTGTTTTCATTGTTGCCATTTACTTGATTCTTTATCTGTCTTTTTCTGTGAATTGTTTGATTCTCGTGTCAGTGATGTCACAAAAGTCCGTCTTAGCGCTATTGTGATGGTGTGTTTTTGGTTTGCTGATGTGTGGAACATTCTGTCTGTTGATGTGTTCTAATGATGCGCGTTTTGTCTGTTGATGTGTTCTAATGATGCGCGTTTTGTCTGTTGATGTGTTCTAATGATGCGCGTTTTGTCTGTTGATGTGTTCTAATGATGCGCGTTTTGTCTGTTGATGTGTTCTAATGATGCGCGTTTAGTCTATTGATGTGTTCTAATTATGCGTTTTTTGTCTGTTGATGTGTTAATTTTTTTGTCTAATGATGCGTTTTTTGTCTGTTGATGTGTTATAATGATGCGCGTTTTGTCTGTTGATGTGTTCTAATGATGCGCGTTTAGTCTGTTGATGTGTTCTAATTATGCGTTTTTTGTCTGTTGATGTGTTCTAATGATGCGCGTTTTGTCTGTTGATGTGTTCTAATGATGTGCGTTTAGTCTATTGATGTGTTCTAATGATGCGTTTTTGGTCTGTTGATGTGTTAAATTTTTTGTCTAATGATGCGTTTTTTGTCTGTTGATGTGTTATAATGATGCGCGTTTTGTCTGTTGATGTGTTTTAATGATGCGCGTTTTGTCTGTTGATGTGTTCTAATGATGCGCATTTTGTCTGTTGATGTGTTTTAATGATGCGCGTTTTGTCTGTTGATGTGTTTTAATGATGCGCGTTTTGTCTGTTGATGTGTTCTAATGATGCGCGTTTAGTCTGTTGATGTGTTCTAATTATGCGTTTTTTGTCTGTTGATGTGTTAAATTTTTTGTCTAATGATGCGTTTTTTGTCTGTTGATGTGTTATAATGATTCGCGTTTTGTCTGTTGATGTGTTCTAATGATGCGCGTTTAGTCTGTTGATGTGTTCTAATTATGCGTTTTTTGTCTGTTGATGTGTTCTAATGATGCGCGTTTTGTGTGTTGATGTGTTCTAATGATGTGCGTTTAGTCTATTGATGTGTTCTAATGATGCGTGTTTTGTCTGTTGATGTGTTCTAATGATGTGCGTTTAGTCTGTTGATGTGTTCTAATGATGCGTTTTTGGTCTGTTGATGTGTTAAATTTTTTGTCTAATGATGCGTTTTTTGTCTGTTGATGTGTTATAATGATGCGCGTTTTGTCTGTTGATGTGTTTTAATGATGCGCGTTTTGTCTGTTGATGTGTTCTAATGATGCGCGTTTTTTCTGTTGATGTGTTCTTATGATGCGCGTTTTTTCTGTTGACGTGTTCTAATGATGCGCGTTTTGTCTGTTGATGTGTTCTAATGATGCGCGTTTTGTCTGTTGATGTGTTCTAATGATGCGTGTTTTGTCTGTTGATGTGTTCTAATGATGCGTTTTTGGTTTGTTGATGTGTTCTAATGATGCGCGTTTTGTCTGTTGATGTGTTCTAATGATGCGCGTTTAGTCTATTGATGTGTTCTAATGATGCGTTTTTGGTCTGTTGAATTGTTAAATTTTTTGTCTAATGATGCGTTTTTTATCTGTTGATGTGTTATAATGATGCGCGTTTTGTCTGTTGATGTGTTCTAATGATGCGCGTTTAGTCTGTTGATGTGTTCTAATGATGCGCGTTTTTTCTGTTGACGTGTTCTAATGATGCGCGTTTTGTCTGTTGATGTGTTCTAATGATGCGTGTTTTGTCTGTTGATGTGTTCTAATGATGCGTTTTTGGTTTGTTGATGTGTGGAATGTTTTGGCTATGTGATGTTGCTATAGTCTACATGTATTTTCTTCCTGTCATTTTCTGGTGAATCTTATTTGTCTTTGTGATGTGATTTTGAGAACGTGACATTACTTTTTAGGATCGACTAAGATTTGATGCGATGACGTTTTTCCTTATTTTCTTGATGAATTTTGCAATTATTTTGTTGGTTTGGTGAAGTTTGTCCTTGTGGTGTTGATGGAATGCTATACACGATTTCGTTGTAGTACTGTCCTTGTCATAGGATTATCCATATACAGTGAACGCATTACACAAAACTGAATTAGACGGATATGTTCGAGAAACAAAGGAGTTGAAGAGAGAAGCGTTATCATGGTTATTGAAGATAATCGCATCGAAGTGCTTTGTTAACAGTTCTAACAAAGTTTCATTCTGAATTTTACCGAATTCGAACTAATCTTGGATTATCTGCATGCTTAAGGCGATCAATACATAAACAAAACTAAATTGACACATTTTTTTAAGATAAGTAATAATATCATAATGCTAGTTGTTAATGTGTAAGGTTTGAGATCTAAATTTGACAAATTTTAGCGCGAACTCGACACCACCAGTTAAAAAGTGTAAAAGCTTTGCGAACAAAGATGGGCGGGGTGATTGTTTACGTGATCAGGACCAGACAGAATATTGATAAAAGGGACTTAATAGGTGTTACAGGTCGTACATCAGGGATTACGTTTGTCTGTGTCTGCATTTCGTACGGGTTCAGATAACACATGATACATATTGTACAAAAATACATGAATCTATCCGTAGCACAGCACGTATCTACAAATACCACGTGACCAAGAATAATATGAGGATATAAATGACACGTGTCTATAAATATGATGTGAATTACTAGCTATATAAGTCTATGAATATCAGAGACTGTATATTCCACGTGTTTAAACATCATGTGTATATGATTAAATATCACGTGACTGTAAATACTATGTGTCTATAAATACGATATGTCTAAATCATGTGACTGCAGACTCCGCGTGTCTGTAAGGGTCACATGGCTATAGAATAGATTATAAAAAAAAACAAAAATGAATATAACTTTCATTAAGAATTTTCAATTATACACAACATAATCAAATAATAAGTTAAACAGCATTATGTTTTGACATTCCAGTGATGCTGAAGACCGAAAGTTCTGAAAGCATCCCGGCGACTGAAAGAAATCAAAATAAGTCCTAGTCAATGTCAAACTGTACATGGAGAGGTGTACATCATTGTTTTATGTGTATGTTTGTTTATATTCTGAACCAAGCCGCTATCGAAATTAATCCAAACTAGGAATGTAGAGTCCCCCAGGAGTGTCAGAGTGTACCCCATATGATATGAAATTATTGTGCAAAAGACATGTAAATGAATAATGAAACATGCATTAATCCAGTCTTCAGTTTTATGTTTGCTAAAAGATATCAACAATTTCTGATCTTACTAAAGACTAGTCGCGGATACAGAAACGCTTTGTTATACTTTAATCCATGTGTTACATCTATATTTTCCAATTTAAATTAAGATGTTCACATTTACTGATGTAACGGGCCTGGTATATGCTCTGACTATTGGGTATAAATCTGTTGTACGTCACAGTTATAAGGTGTACAGATTAACTGATGTAACGGGCCTGGTATATTCACTGACTATTGGGTGTAATTCTGTTGTACACAGTTGTAAGATGTACAGATTTACTGATGTAACGGGCCTGGTATATTCACTGACTATTGGGTATAATTCTGTTGTACGTCACCGTAGTAAGGTGTACAGATTAACTGATGTAACGGGCCTGGTATATTCACTGATTATAGGGTATAATTCTGTTGTACGTCACAGTTGTAAGGTGTACAGATTAACTGATGTAACGGGCCTGGTATATTCACTGGCTGCTGGGTATAATTCTGTTGTACATCACAGGTGTAAGGTGTAAAAATTTAGTGATGTAACAGGCCTGGTATATATACTGACTATTGGGTATAATTCTGTTGTACACAGTTGTAAGGTGTACAGATTAACTGATGTAACGGGCCTGGTATATTCACTGACTATTGGGTATAATTCTGTTGTATGTCACAGTTATCAGGTGTACAGATTAACTGATGTAACAGGCCTGGTATATTCACTGATTATTGGGTATAATTCTGTTGTACATCACTGTAGTAAGGTGAACAGATTTACTGATGTAACGGGCCTGGTATATTCACTGACTATTGGGTATAATTCTGTTGTACGTCACAATTGTAAGGTGAACAGATTTACTGATGTAACAGGCCTGGTATATTCACTGATTATTGGGTATAATTCTGTTGTACATCACAGGTGTAAGGTGTACAGATTTACTGATGTAACAGGCCTGGTATATTCACTGACTATTGGGTATAATTCTGTTGTATGTCACAGTTATCAGGTGTACAGATTAACTGATGTAACAGGCTTGGTATATTCACTGACTATTGGGTATGATTCTGTTGTATGTCACAATTGTAAGGTGTACAGATTTACTGATGTAACAGGCCTGGTATATTCACTGACTATTGGGTATAATTCTGTTGTACGTCACAATTATAAGGTGTACAGATTTACTGATGTAACAGGCCTGGTATATTCACTGATTATTGGGTATAATTCTGTTGTATGTCACAATTGTAAGGTGTACAGATTTACTGATGTAACAGGCCTGGTATATTCACTGACTATTGGGTATAATTCTGTTGTATGTCATAGTTATAAGGTGTACAGATTTACTGATGTAACGGGCCTGGTATATTCACTGACTATTGGGTATAATTCTGTTGTACATCACTCTAGTAAGGTGTACAGATTTACTGATGTAACAGGCCTGGTATATTCACTGACTATTGGGTATAATTCTGTTGTACATCACAGGTGTAAGGTGTACAGATTTACTGATGTAACGGGCCTGGTATATATACTGATTATTGGGTATAATTCTGTTGTATGTCACAGTTATAAGGTGTACAGTTTTACTGATGTAACAGGCCTGGTATATTCACTGACTATTGGGTATAATTCTGTTGTATGTCACAGTTATAAGGTGTACAGATTAACTGATGTAACAGGCCTGGTATATTCACTGACTATTGGGTATAATTCTGTTGTACACAGTTGTAAGGTGTACAGATTTACTGATGTAACAGGCCTGGTATATTCACTGACTATTGGGTATAATTCTGTTGTACATCACAGGTGTAAGGTGTACAGATTTACTGATGTAACAGGCCTGGTATATTCACTGACTATTGGGTATAATTCTGTTGTACATCACAGGTGTAAGATGTACAGATTTACTGATGTAACAGGCCTGGTATATTCACTGGCTATTGGGTATACTTCTGTTGTACATCACTCTAGTAAGGTGTACAGATTTACTGATGTAACAGGCCTGGTATATTCACTGACTATTGGGTATAATTCTGTTGTACATCACAGGTGTAAGGTGTACAGATTAACTGATGTAACAGGCCTGGTATATTCACTGATTATTGGGTATAATTCTGTTGTACATCACAGTTGTAAGGTGTACAGATTAACTGATGTAACGGGCGTGGTATATTCACTGGCTGCTGGGTATAATTCTGTTGTACATCACAGGTGTAAGGTGTAAAAATTTAGTGATGTAACAGGCCTGGTATATATACTGACTATTGGGTATAATTCTGTTGTACACAGTTGTAAGGTGTACAGATTAACTGATGTAACGGGCCTGGTATATTCACTGACTATTGGGTATAATTCTGTTGTATGTCACAGTTATAAGGTGTACAGATTAACTGATGTAACAGGCCTGGTATATTCACTGATTATTGGGTATAATTCTGTTGTACATCACAGGTGTAAGGTGTACAGATTTACTGATGTAACAGGCCTGGTATATTCACTGATTATTGGGTATAATTCTGTTGTACATCACAGGTGTAAGATGTACAGATTTACTGATGTAACAGGCCTGGTATATACTGACTATTGGGTATACTTCCGTTGTACACAGTTGTAAGGTGTATAGATTTACTGATGTAACGGGCCTGGTATATTCACTGACTATTGAATATTATTCTGTGGTACGTCACAATTGTAAGGTGTACAGATTTACTGATGTAACAGGCCTGGTATATTCACTGACTATTGGGTATAATTCTGTTGTACATCACAGGTATAAGGTGTACAGATTTACTGATGTAACAGGCCTGGTATATTCACTGACTATTGGGTATAATTCTGTTGTATGTCATAGTTATAAGGTGTACAGATTTACTGATGTAACGGGCCTGGTATATTCACTGACTATTGGGTATCATTCTGTTGTATGTCACAGTTATAAGGTGTACAGTTTTACTGATGTAACGGGCCTGGTATATTCACTGACTATTGGGTATAATTCTGTTGTACGTCACAATTATAAGGTGTACGGTTTTACTGATGTAACAGGCCTGATATATATACTGACTATAGGGTATAATTCTGTTGTACATCACAGATGTAAGGTGTACAGATTTACTGATGTAACAGGCCTGGTATATTCACTGACTATTGGGTATAATTCTGTTGTACATCACAGGTATAAGGTGTACAGATTTACTGATGTAACAGGACTGGTATATTCACTGACTATTGGGTATAATTCTGTTGTATGTCATAGTTATAAGGTGTACAGATTTACTGATGTAACGGGCCTGGTATATTCACTGACTATTGGGTATCATTCTGTTGTACGTCACAATTATAAGGTGTACAGTTTTACTGGTGTAACAGGCCTAGTATATTCACTGACTATTGGGTATAATTCTGTTGTATGTCACAGGTGTAAGGTGTACAGTTTTACTGGTGTAACAGGCCTAGTATATTCACTGACTATTGGGTATAATTCTGTTGTATGTCACAGGTGTAAGGTGTACAGATTTACTGGTGTAACAGGCCTGGTATATTCACTGACTATTGGGTATAATTCTGTTGTATGTCACAGGTGTAAGGTGTACAGATTTACTGATGTTACAGGCCTAGTATATTCACTGACTATTGAGTATAATTCTGTTGTATGTCACAATTGTAAGGTGAACAGATTTACTGATGTAACAGGCCTGGTATATATACTGACTATTGAATATTATTCTGTTGTACGTCACAATTGTAAGGTGTACAGATTTACTGATGTAACAGGCCTGGTATATTCACTGACTATTGGGTATAATTCTGTTGTACATCACAGGTATAAGGTGTACAGATTTACTGATGTAACAGGCCTGGTATATTCACTGACTATTGGGTATAATTCTGTTGTATGTCATAGTTATAATTTTGTACAATTTACTGATGTAACGGGATGGTATATTCATGACTATTGTATCTTCTGTTTTACACACAACTATAAGGTGTACAGATTTACTGATGTAACAAGAATATTCACTGACTATTGGGTATAATTCTGTTGTACGTCACAGTATAAGGTGTACGGTTTACTGATGTAACAGGCCTGATATATATCTTTGACTATAGGGTATAATTCTTTGTTGTACATCACAGATGTAAGGTGTACAGATTTACTGATGTAACAGGCCTGGTATATTCACTGACTATTGGATATAGTTCTTTCGATGTCACAGGTGTAAGGTGTACAGATTTACTGATGTAACAGGCCTGGTATATTCACTGACTATTGGGTATAATTCTGTTGTAATCGGGTGATCAATAGGTAATTACTCGCTTAAGCACATAAATAGTGCGTAAACGACGAAAGCAAATATACCCTTATCTTAATGTCAAATTGCCTGTAGTATGTGGTATAGCAGTGACGTCATATATATAAATTAACTACGTAGGCACGGACACAAACGTGTACACATCATGTTTACAACGCACCAATGTATTTAGCTACTGGTGTTAAAAAACACACCAAACAGAGGTCAGTGAATCATTTATCCATTACACGAAAAAGACAGAGAAATAGAAAAAAATCATTGCAGAGTTCAGAGTTCTTTTTATCTCAGCAACGGTATCTTCAATACACGATAGGAGAAACAAAGCTGTCCAATGTTCAGACATCACACTACCATTGTCAATAAATGTTCAGACATAACACTACCATTCTCAATACATGTTCAGACATCACACTAACATTGTCAATAAATGTTCAGACATCACACCTCCATTGTCAATAAATGTTCAGACATCACACTACCATTGTCAATACATGTTCAGACATCACACCTCCATTGTCAAAACATGTTCAGACATCACACTAACATTGTCAATAAATGTTCAGACATAACACCTCCATTGTCAATAAATGTTCAGACATCACACTAACATTGTCAATAAATGTTCAGACATCACACTAACATTGTCAATAAATGTTCAGACATAACACCTCCATTGTCAATAAATGTTCAGACATCACACCTCCATTGTCAATACATGTTCAGACATCACATCTCCATTGTCAGTACATGTTCAGCCATTAAACTACCATTGTCAATACATGTTCATGCATCACACCATCAGTGTCAATACATGTTCAGTCATCACACTAACATTGTCAATAAATGTTCAGACATAACACTACCATTGTCAATAAATGTTCAGACATCACACCATCATTGTCAATACATGTTCAGACATCACACCACCATTGTCAATAAATGTTCAGACATCACACCTCCATTGTCAATAGATGTTCAGACATCACACCATCATTGTCAATAAATGTTCAGACATCACACCATCATTGTCAATAAATGTTCAGACATCACACCATCATTGTCAATAGATGTTCAGACATCACACCATCATTGTCAATAAATGTTCAGACATCACACCTCCATTGTCAATACATGTTCAGACATCACATCTCCATTGTCAATACATGTTCAGCCATTAAACTACCATTGTCAATACATGTTCATGCATCACACCATCAGTGTCAATACATGTTCAGTCATCACACTAACATTGTCAATAAATGTTCAGACATAACACTACCATTGTCAATAAATGTTCAGACATCACACCATCATTGTCAATAAATGTTCAGACATCACACCATCATTGTCAATACATGTTCAGACATCACACCACCATTGTCAATAAATGTTCAGACATCACACCTCCATTGTCAATACATGTTCAGACATCACACCATCATTGTCAATACATGTTCAGACATCACACCATCATTGTCAATAAATGTTCAGACATCACACTACCATTGTCAATACATGTTCAGACATCACACTAACATTGTCAATAAATGTTCAGACATCACACCATCAGTGTCAATACATGTTCAGACATCACACCATCAGTGTCAATACATGTTCAGACATCACACCATCATTGTCAATAAATGTTTTCTTCTGTATTGCAATGTTGACGTAATATCCGTTTTATGCTCTAATTCATTAACCTTGTTACCACTTTTAGATAAAGTATCGTTGAATTATATTTCTGATATATATATATATATGATTATATAATGATAATAGTGTTTTGTGAGACTGGTGTAAAACAATTATTCAGCGTAGTGTATCCTTACGGCAGGAGGGCTCTGCTTTATCATAAATGTACATATCTCATGTTCATATTATTGATGACATAACAACAACAGTATAGACAGGTAAATTGTCAAATTAAGTCACAAATTATTACATCACATACATACAATATATCATGTAGAACATAACGTTCAATAGCCGAGAACAGTAATGTAAAAAATATCCCGGTTTCATCTTACACTGATGTCTGATAGATCGTAATTCCAATTACTTGCGATGTGCAGTAAATCTCTGTGCAGTGTCTACAATGGATGTGGTTGTTCCTCGTCAAACCCCAAGTGTGAGCCGGAACACTTGAGCCCACATTATTATGTAAAAGCTTGATGCCACATTGGTTAAGTATAAGGCAAGGCAAAGAGAGGAGGAGAAATTTTCATTTTTTTTTAATCACTAGTAACGAAAAAGAGTGGTCAAATCGGCCTCAAATAGGACAACTCGTCCCAAAAGCTAGCATCATAGAACATATTGTCTGTTTCCAAGTTCGAAAAAGGCTGCAGTATTAAAATGGGACGAAAGTTGTATATGGGACAGATAAGTTATCTATAATTTGTATGATACAAAATCACAGCAGCACACTGTACAAATGAGTTCCCTCATTCAACAATAAGGGTAAGTTATACCGACTACGAGGTAGATCTGACCAGATGTATGGTGTTCATGTTGAGTGGATAGCAGGATTAAAGCTGGCTGATCCAGTGATTCAGTTCCTTACTGGTGTGTTACCTGTATCCCAGAGAGGGGCCAGTGTGACCACCTAAAATGACAGTTAGGGAATGTCACCTAACACTCATTTTACTTTATCTGGTGTCCGCGTGTAAATCTTTCCTTTTTAAACAAAATGATGCTTGTATTAACACGTTAATATGTCGGTATTTTCTTTGTGTTATTGTACAAGAGACACACATGTGATCAGCACTCTAAACACAATTTAGAATAGATCAAAGCAAAACTGCAACATAGAGCTGTTGCCTAGAGCCCTAATTGTAGAAACTGAACAGACTGCTAAGTAGGATCACAACAGGTCGAACAAATATCAAAATCAGATAAGGAGATGCACTAATGCAACAACCATTAAATGGAGGACTTTTATTTCGCTAGATTTCTTAACTATTGAAAGTACCACCAACTGTTTTCGAATCAATACGGTATCCTGCTAAGCTTAAACGTTAGGAATCCTGGAACGGTGAAGAGTGAGGGAGTAATATTTATGATAATTACTTGTCTTTATAATTATTAATGACAAAGGATTCATGCACACTTGATGTGCAGCTGGAATGTAATGTTTATTGCAGCAACTCCTTCTGTCGTACAATAAATCACCTCTCACACACTGATGTTATGTCGCCACCTCGCGTGCATTTCCTGTCACTGCACCTTGTGACAACAGCATCGTAACATGCCGGGGGCCTGCTAATGCTTTGTGTGGTGAGGAATGGGTGATGGAAACAAACATTAGTGGTACACACCCCTATCGCGTTCTCAATTACCGTGTGCTTCCTTCCGTTTTATACCAATCCTTGCTGTGTCGGTTGATATTGTAACGAACATTTTGTTTAAAAAGTTCAACAGACCTGTAATTATCCACTATATATACATGATTGTTATCTAATTTTTATATCTAGGTCATCTATTGTTGCATTTTATTCGTTGATATTAATATGATGTTTAATTTGCTGCCATGGTGTCTAAAACAAAATGACTCACTTCTAGGTTAATCCATGTTTCAACGAGGACACAACACATAAATCGCTTAAACGGCATTAATGACCGACAACGCCCGCTAGATACATTAGATATCATGCCACACTTAAAATGTTTCACTTCCTCGATCTGAAAACTAAGCTGTGTCAAAATCTTGCTTGTAAATATTGTCTGAAATCTAAAATTGATATAGAACTACAATATGTTCTCTGTAATGCTTGTAATGCAACACATGGCAATTAACATTTTGCTTTGGCCGAACAAACCAGCTGATGATATGACAAAAAGACGAAAGACCAGAATAGTCATTATAAATAAAGCTAGAGCAAAATACAAACAAAAGAAAGATTTACACGTGGAGTCTTGAAAGGTACGATTAAAATAAGACCAGGTGTTTCAAACGAGCAAGCGACTTCTGCTTAATCGACGATACCACCATGTAAGTGTTGATCAATGCAAGTAAGTAATTTCACATTCTGAAATGAGAACAAGGTACTCAGAGACTGAACCAACAGGCAAAGTAACGATCATCAAACTTGCCCAGCTTCATATCGCACAAAGAAATAGAATGTTTAATGAAAAATTACACGGACTTTCCTGAAAAACCATCAGGAGAATAAATTAAACAACGCAGAGAATAAAACAACGATTTGATAAGCTAGAATTCAAATTTATCTCAAACACCGCAGATATCCCTTTTCTTCATTATAAAGCAATTCGGATATAAAAATCTTGTTTTCAGATTGGGAGGATAAGAAAAAAGCTTGTTGACAAGGACACCGTTGTCCTATGCTTGATCTTATTTGCGTTTGCTTCTCATTTTTATACAATCAATACCGTATTTCTCATTGAACTTCTTGATTGATTAAACCAACTTTAAAATGAATGACGTGCAATATGTTCAGTATTTCCTTTGCCAAATATCTGGTACAATTCTATACAAAATTAGTTTTCGGAACAAGCGCCTTGTATTTAGTCCGACATTCTTTTTTAATGGTTTGAAGGAAAATATCTTATTTAAATAAAGTAACGGAATAAACAAAAGGCGTTCTCTTTAACGATAAACAACCGATGCCTTTCTGTTGTGTGCAAATAACTGATAACAGCTACATGTATCATAATTTCCCTAATCGCATGTGCCTGTAAATCTGACTATATCGGAGTTATATATATATATTAGTACTAATTCTCAACGCAATAAAATGAAACTTCAAAAACTATACGGAATTAACCTATTATCGTTAATATCACACTTTCACAATACACAAACATTGTAATTAACACGTAAATGGAAACATTTGTATGTCATAAATACACTAGAAACATAAGATAACTGATCTTTACAGTACACACCCTGAGGGGTTTGAGGAAACTAACGAAAATTGTGTCTCTGTCTCAGGTATTGGCTGTACATATCCCCAACAGCATGGTTAAGTTATGCATTGTTACAGTCAGGAAAACGGATGGTTACCGTACACTGTCTATTTATAGTTGTTTGACTGATTTTAATGGCTCTCTCTACATTATGTGTGACATGTATGACATGAGAATGCTGTTTTGATGAACTTGATAGATCTTGTTATGTATTTTTGTTGTCGGAGTTTAGAATGTAAATAGTACACACACAGCAACCGAAAAGCACAAGACAGCAGAGAGTTTCCACTGTATTACTCTCTGACCTTGACGCTGATAAAGGAATGGTTAGCCGCTTTATAATCGTGATTTACACAGGTATTTACTCTGTTGGTCCAATGTATGGCCGCTCTATAGAGGTGATTTACACAGGTATGTACCCTGTTGGTCCAATGTATGGCCTCTCTATAGAGGTGATTTACACAGGTATGTACCCTGTTGGTCCAATGTATGGCCTCTCTATAGAGGTGATTACACAGGTATGTACCCTGTTGGTCCAATGTATGGCCGCTCTATAGAGGTGATTACACAGGTATGTACCCTGTTGGTCCAATGTATGGCCTTTTTATAGAGGTGATTTACACAGGTGTGTACTCTGTTGGTCCAATGTATGGCTTCTCTATAGAGGTGATTTACACAGGTATGTACCCCGTTGGTCCAATGTATGGCCTCTCTATAGAGGTGATTAACACAGGTATGTACCCTGTTGGTCCAATGTATGGCCTCTCTATAGAGGTGATTACACAGGTATGTACCCTGTTGGTCCAATGGTCCACTTTAGAAGAGGGGAGGGAGGGGGCTGTAATAAAGCCAATAGCGATTATGGGATGAAGAAGGAATTTTCCTGCGCAAGTATATAAAACATATAATGAACACCCATTCAATGGAACAGACTGAATTTCTATTAGTTTCGTATGTTCAGGAAAGTCAGCCATAATCTGTATTGCACGATCGGTCTACTACAATAATGCTCCTAAATCAGAATAATTTGATAAATATCAATAATACATAACAATATTATCTGTGGAATGTTTTCAAGTATCATGATTTAACGGTGCTAAGTCTTACGTGTATGCTTCATTATCACGCGTGGTACTCAAAAATATGGTGAACACCTGAACTCCACATCAAACAATCTGCGGAAAGATAAAACCGTTCGACGTCACATATATACATTAATTCCGAAAACAAATAAACTCTGTTAGTAAAAGGAACATTAATATATGAGAATAGAATTAGTGCTTAGGGATGGAAGTGACGCCATCACAATATCGATACTGCATTGCTGGCTTGTTTATTTTTTTGATTTCGGTATTAAATTTTGAAGGCATGCTGTGTAAGATTAAAGCCGAGATTGTAAAAAGTAACTACCCGAGGGAAATTTTAAACAAAAGACCAGATATGTAAATGCTTGAATAAATAGAATCAATAAAGAATTCAATAAAGAAAACAAATACAATCGGTGTCCTAAAAGGATTCAGGGTTATGTCGGAAATGCAAAGGATTAAAAGGTACATGTACATCCACAAAACCTATTAGTTTTCAAAAACATACCAGGTTGGGAGAAATTAAAAGATGTTAAGAATTGATGGGAAGAGATATTGTACAGAATGTATATGTTGTTGTAGCGATAATAATTTGTTATTAATTCTTTGTAAATGAATATTTATATCTGGTGTGTGATGCATTATAATCCCCCTGTTTATATCCTGATGAGATGTACGCGAGGATTAATCAACATCACCTGCTGCAGCCGAATAAATCCTGGACGGTAAATAAAATCGGCTATTAATGTATAAACACCTTACCTGCAGATGTATGAGAATACAAACACACTATCCTCGGTATTGATAAGTGTTACCACACTAGGGACGCTACCACACGCCGTACGCATTCTCTTATGATTGGAACCTGGTGTCTTCCTTCAGTTCATAAATTACAGAAAGCCTAGCGCTCTACTTTATATGAGAAGCATTTTTTGTCGCTGTCGAGGTGTATATTGTGTCGTTTATGGAACATTTAGACTGCATATCATTCCATTCATATGTTTTTCCTTTAAATTCATCTTTAAATTTACATGTTAAACTTAACAATGTTTTCTTAACTGTCTGATGTGGCACTGTTGTCGCTATATACCTAATCTTATTTATATGTATGGATTATTTAAATCACAGAAATCAAAACTGTACAGCATCTAATATTTACGAATTATGTGATGAATACATCATGTGCTCATGCAATCCAGCAGGTAACATATTTTTACATAACCGATTTATTCTAGACCTATTACAAAAATTATCAACACAACCCATTATTTGTAACTTGATAACTTTTGAAAGAAGAACTTGGTGTGAGAGATGTGCTTGCTAATTCATTCATGCTGAGTTCCGTTTATAAAGCAGTTTTATATACATATATAAATGTATAACCATCTGTACTCCAATATATAACGGAGACAGTTTTCTTATAAACTCCATCATCAAACGACGTGTCACTTACTGCAGTTTTGAGATAATATGCATTCGATCAGAATTTGATTAGAATTTGTGACAAAAAACGCTTTCTATGTCTTCATTTATGTCCTATTGTAAATACAAATAGATTAACAATTTGTACCGGAATGTAAATCATACAAACTTGATTTTTAACGGTTGATACAGACATAATATTTAATTTCATCCTGTATCTTGGGTTGTCATTACAGGAATGCATACATTTTGCTGTAATCGGTAGTGACGGAAAATAGCTGATTTTAGCACGTGCGGTAATTCGACAGAATTTACTTACGGGAAAAAATATATATAGTTGTTGAAATAAACGATTTCACATGTTGTGATGTACAAGTTGATTTATATAAAAACAAATAAAATTACTCTTATATCCAATAAAGTTTGGAACTATATTTCTGCGCGGAACAATTATTTTGGCATCTCCCATCAGGCAAAATTCAGCGTAACGGCAACGTTAGGTAACTATTCAAGGATCAACAGTCTGATTTTCAGTCAATGTTGCAGGATAAATAGAATACATGGCCAGTGTCTTAAAATGTAAGCTATATTTTGGCTCGCCAGAGGGTCGCCACGTTTTTCACCTTCGCCAAGATACAGCTTTTATTTGAAGACACTGACCATGTATTCTCTATATATTTATACGCTGGTAAGCAAAAAGATTTTGTTAGGATGTCAATATCATGATCCTTATCAACTCTCATTCCAGTAACAAGTTTCTAAATGAAAGTAATAAAATATAGACCTTATATCATCCTAGAGATTATCTTACATAGTAAAACTGATTAAAAACAAACCTGCACATGTCAATCCCTAAATAACAAACCAATTTTCAAATAATGGAACAACAAACAAACAAATATATAAAATAAAATAGATAAATAAATAAGATGACAAATAATTGTAATTAGATCATCATGACAACTTCACATAAACCCGACTTCTACATTCCACCATTAACCATTCAGTATCATAAATGGCATTTTGAAATGCAATTACTATATCATTTTTCCTAAGGATATCAAAGCTGTATTCCCATGTATCAGCTAAATATATTGTAAGTAAAGGCTAGACTCTTTTAAATACATTTGATATCTGTAAAAAAAACCCTGTATGAATTGTAACTCAATTCACGTGGTATATTATTATAGCGATAGAACATACTGACCAGTTTGTATTGCAAAGTAAAAGTTACATATTTCAACTATTGTGTTGTATACAATGCACTTTTTGATTAATTCAATCAGATGTTAGAGACGTTTTCGACGTAATATCAAATTGAAATTAGAATAAAAGGAATTTTCGCTAGCTATTGCCTCCATTCAAACGGGATGTTTTTTTTTTTTTTTTTTGAGAAGTACCTGACAACAGCTTTAAACAAGATCCGGTGGAGACATTCACCGATGTCCACGCCATTAAATGTGGCAATACGTTCAACTCAGCGCCTCTTGATTAGAATAAAGTGCTGATCACTTTCAAGTTTTTTCTTCGTTATCAACTATCCAATAAGCTTCCAATGAATCTTGGTCAGGTGGCGCCCATGGAAACGTCTTCTACTAGAACTTTACACAAGTGGCAAATAGTTAGAATCTGGCCTCATTTTTCATCCTAGATAATGCTTCAATTCCTCTCGAAACATGACGCCTGCAGTCAGAGCTTCAGTTAATTAGGAATGATAGACAACCTTTTCAAACACTTGTTCGTTCCTCCCGGCGAATCCTTCTCCGAGCTATATTTCTAAATATGTTTTATTTTCTCTAGTTAAATATTCACCCTGGATAAACATTCAAACAATTTTTGACAATGTCGTGTCTAATTCTAAGCCACTGCAGGTGGAAGTTTAGTCCTCAAAATTTGCCATAACCTGCTACGTTTTAATGTATTTAAAGAGTAACACAATACAGAATAAACACATGTTCGATACGTAACTATTATACACATGGAAATTACTAATGTTATTGAACTAATGGGCTATTGTACCTCCCCATCAACATTTTGACTTTTCTTTCGATCGCTTTGGATTTTCCTCCATCGTCTCCATGTCCTCAATGTTTAGGTTTTCAGCATCACTGACGGGTCATAGAAGGACGCAACAACTTTATGTCGCGGTATAATGAAGTGTTTGGCTCTGCCATATTTAACTCCAATTTTGTACTGTATAAAAAGGTGCTATTTATTTTTGTGTCTTTTGCACAATCATTTGAACGCTTTGCTTACCAACAAATCTTCAAAATAAATATCAGAGGTTGATGGCTATATGCTGTGATGAACCTGGCTTCTCTGATAATAACGTGTATTTTCTGGATAATTGTTACCAAGGGCACACTCTACATGAACACATATATTTTGGGTGAACAATCCTGCAGAGTCGATTTTTACCCAGGGGCAAACACCATAAAAATCCGTGAATACACAACAGACTACAACAACGGTAAGTAAATAATACATTGAGTCAATTCTACGTATGTCTATACCGCTAAATTCTAAGAACAGTTTCGATGTTTGCTTAAGGCCGACCGTTTAAACACCGGTTATCTACTTTAGTTGCCATTGTGTTTCCATCCATAAACATTGAAAATATTCTTTAATTGACAGACGCTCTGACTTAACCTCACAATACTAGTCATCTTCCCCAGTCAAATTTTCAACACTGGCTATATCATCTAATCACCTGAATTCCTAGAATAAACCATCCAATGTTTATAACACTTTTTATTCTGCCATCATCGATCACACCTCAAAGTTCTGGAAAACGAGATGTTGTTTTATCGTATATATATGCGTTTCTGTCGCGGTTGATGTAAATCTAGAAATTACTTAAGAGTATGTCTGGGAATGGATATTTTAGTTTCAATATATACCAGGGTTTAACTAGGTATGTTTCCAGTTCAAGCCATACATCTTTGTGTTGAGTACCTGTATCAGATGTAGCCTGATCTGTTATATACCCAGGGGTGTAAGTGACACACCTGTCCATTGTTTGTGTACCTGTATCAGATATAGCCTGATCTATTATATACTACTGTGTGTAGGTGTCACACTGTCCATTGTTTGTGTACCTGTATCAGATATAACCTGATCTGTTATATACTCCCGTGTGTAAGTGTCACACCTATCCATTGTTTGTGTACCTGTATCAGGTACAGAGTGAGCTGTTATATTCTCCCGTGTGTAAGTGTGACACCTGTCCATTGTTTATGTACCTGTATCAGGTATGACCTGATCTGTTATATGCTCCCGTGTATAAGTGTCTCTCTCACCTGTCCATTGTTTGTGTACCTGTATGAGATATAGACTGATATGTTATATACTCCCGAGTGTAAGTGTCACACCTGTCCATTGTTTGTGTACCTGTATCAGGTACAGACTAATCTGTTATATATACCGTGTGTAAGTGTCACACCTGTCCATTGTTTGTGTACCTGTATCAGGTATGGCCTGATCTGTTATATACTCCCCTGTGTAAGTGTCACACCTGTCCATTGTTTGTGTACCTGTATCAGGTACAGACTAATCTGTTATATACTCCCGTGTGTAAGTGTCACACCTGTCCATTGTTTGTGTACCTGTATCAGGTATGGCCTGATCTGTTATATAATCCCGTGTGTAAGTGTCACACCTGTCCATTGTTTGTGTACCTGTATCAGGTACAGAGTGAGCTGTTATATACTCCCGTGTGTAAGTGTCTCACCTGTCCATTGTTTGTGTACCCATATCAGATATAACCTGATCTGTTATATACTCCCGTGTGTAAGTGTCACACGTGTCCATTGTTTGTGTACCTGTATCAGGTACAGAGTGAGCTGTTATATACTCCCGTGTGTAAGTGTCACACCTGTCCATTGTTTGTGTACCTGTATCAGGTACAGAGTGAGCTGTTATATACTCCCGTGTGTAAGTGTCACACCTGTCCATTGTTTGTGTACCTGTATCAGGTACAGAGTGAGCTGTTATATACTCCCGTGTGTAAGTGTCACACCTGTCCATTGTTTGTGTACCTGTATCAGGTACAGAGTGAGCTGTTATATACTCCCGTGTGTAAGTGTCACACCTGTCCATTGTTTGTGTACCTGTATCAGGTACAGAGTGAGCTGTTATATACTCCCGTGTGTAAGTGCCACACCTGTCCATTGTTTGTGTACCTGTATCAGGTACAGAGTGAGCTGTTATATACTCCCGTGTGTAAGTGTCACACCTGTCCATTGTCTGTGTACCTGTATGAGATATAGCCTGATCTGTTATATACTCCCGTGTTTAAGTGTCACACCTGTCCATTGTTTGTGTACCTGTATCAGGTACAGACTGGTCTGTTATATACTCCCATGTGTAAGTGTCACACCTGTCCATTGTCTGTGTACCTGTATGAGATATAGCCTGATATGTTATATACTTCCGTGTGTAAGTGTCACACCTGTCCATTGTCTGTGTACCTGTATCAGATATAGCCTGGTCTGTTATATACTCCCGTGTGTAAGTGTCACTCCTTACCATTGTTTGTGTAGAGATACTCTTATATATAAATTATACATGTAAACACTAAATGAATGTCGCTCATTGTCTCGACAATGAATCATCTAAGGCATTGTGTTGTCAGAAACGTTATTTCATCTACAATCGCTCTGAGACTGGCATTTTTTATCATTTGGTTGTGAAACGAGTAAATTTTATGTGTTGTGTTTGTGACACCGGAAACGCAGTCGGTACGGACCACGTGTTTACCGATACCTGTATACATGTAAATGTGTTGCTTAGTGTTAACCGCTCGCTGATCTGTGAGATGTGAAACTGCACCCTTACGAGACTATTTAACGAAGGTCCAGTTGCACTATAATAACTTTAAAATAAAAATGAACTTGATAATCTATATGTCTGTGTTTGTTGTTAAGTTGTAACTACAGGAGTTTCCCATCTAATCTGTCCGTACTGTTAACCAACCATTTTACCGAGCTACACAAAATGTGCGATATTATATCACATTCGTGCTTTCGATTTTGTGCGTGTGTGTGGACGATGTGCGGCCGAAGTATACTTTATGTGTAAATTAAGTTTCTGCTGCACCATCCGCTATCACAACTGTTAAATCGTGAAGCTATACAATCATAAAAGAGTTAATCCTACAGCCTGGTACGAATCCCCGGTACTGATAGTAGTGGTTCAGATGAAACATTCAAACTCTAGACAACGACCACCGCACTGCTTGCTACCGTTAAGGTAATTATCAAACACTACAGTCCATTATCACATTAGCTTAAGCCGCTAAACATCGTATCAATGAGTTTTTTTCTTACAGTTTAAATATATCAGACTCAGAGGGTATTATTGACTACAGGTCAGGAATCTCCCATTTGTCTACCCGTTCAATATTTAATCCGAGGCAGTAAAGGGACTCCAGTTTTGTGTAGGCGATTACATAGCATAATACATATGATCACTAAACTGCTTTCAACATGATGTTAGCTTTTCTTACAGTTATCAGAATCTTGGACAAGCAGTGTGCAAGATATTAACTGTAGTTACTTCTAAGCTACAATTGCATAGAAATTGTATCAGCTTTTGGAAATTGGACCTTTCCATCCAAACTCTGGAGCTTAGCCACGGGACTATCGGACTACATTCCAGGCAACCAGAAATCGATTTCCATCTTCAAAAGAACAACAACATTGAAGACTGAATATGATTCAGTGCGGTACAATCATGTGACGGTGGTTTAAGGTAATACGACCACAATGATAAACTGGAGCCCCCCTTTCAATAGTCAACACAGTACCCAAGATCATGTCTTTTGCTCTTTGTAAAATATGATATAGCACAATAATGTTTGAAACGAATTTTTCTTGTACACGTAATGCAAATTGAACGCCCGCATACAGATGTATATGAATATGTCTTTAATTGGTTTTAATATCAAAATAAGATCTTCATAAAAAAGCGAAATGAATTTTAGGTACTTTTTTGCGAAATCCTAGGAGTACTCTGAAACCTCTCAAACATCATATACAACACTAAACACCTTTCATGGGTTTATATAGTGTAGATATTCTGATAATCGCTGTATAATGTTCATGTTTCAGCAGGTAATTCGTCTTGTAAGAACAATCATCCTTTGTTAACAGAGTGTTGAATCAAATCAACCTTACTATTTCAAACAAAATAATCTAACAAAATAATTTCATGTTTGCTGTAAAAAGTGCACTTGAATTGAAGCTTCCTCCTGCTTCAAAGGGGTAATTCTGACAATCACAACACACAATCAATATGACAAGTACACGCTGAGAGGCCCTCAAGCACGACAAGCTAGAAAATATATAAAAAAGATATTTTCTTCTCCAAAACTATCTCGACACGAATCTGTCTGACACTCTAAGCCTCAATAGCTCATGCCATTTCGTGTACAGAAATAATCTGTGCATGAAAACGTACATCCAAATAACTTTCTACAATTTCTTTCCGGACTTCGAGTTGATGATACTTTTAACTCTGTCGTGTACTATTGAGAGGGAATATCGATAATGGCGACATCTCGGAAAGAGTCTATCGACACGTACTCAAAATATGTACAAAAGCTTACAGCTGGGAGAAAGAATGAAACAAGAAAAGCATCCCTTAAGTAAAAGCAAAGATAGCTCTAAGTGTATATCATGATGAAATACTGGATGTTTCTCTTAACATTTCATATATGTGTATATCTCTGCGTTTGTCAATTTGTTATCAAACACTTCACCTATTCCATGTATGTATCAACAAACACTTACACCATGTATGTGTCAACAAACACTTATATCATGTATGTTTCAACAAACACTTATATCATGTATGTGTCAACAAACACTTCTCTTACATCATGTATGTGTCAACAAACACTTATATCATGTATGTGTCAACAAACACTTATATCATGTATGTGTCAACAAAAACTTCTCTTATACCATGTATGTGTCAACAAACAATTCTCTTATATCATGTATGTTCAACAAATATTTCTCTTATATCTTGTATGTGTCAACAAACATTTCTCTTTTATCATGTATGTGTCAACAAACACTTCTCTTATATCATGTATGTGTCAACTAACACTTCTTTAATATCATGTATGTGTCAACAAACACTTTTCCTTTATCATGTATGTGTCAACAATTATTTCTCTTTTATCATGTTTGTGTCAACAAACATTTCTCTTATATCACGTGTGTGTCAACAGACATTTCTCTTATATCATGTATGCTTCAACAAACACTTATATCATGTATGTGTCAACAAACACTTCTCTTACATCATGTATGTGTCAACAAACACTTATATCATGTAAGTGTCAACAAACACTTCTCTTATATAATGTATGTGTGTACAAACACTTACGTCATGTATGTGTCAACAAACATTTCCCTTATATCATGTATGTGTCAACTAACACTTCTCTTACATCATGTATGTTCAACAAATATTTCTCTTATATCTTGTATGTGTCAACAAACATTTCTCTTTTATCATGTATGTGTCAACAAGCACTTCTCTTATATCATGTATGTGTCAACTAACACGTCTCTTATATCATGTATGTATCAAGAAATATTTCTCTTTTATCATGTATGTGTCAACAAATATTTCTCATTTATCATGTATGTGTCAACAAATATTTCTCTTAACACGTGTGTGTCAACAGACATTTCTCTTATATCATGTATGCTTCAACAAACACTTATATCATGTATGTGTCAACAAACACTTCTCTTACATCATGTATGTGTCAACCAACACTTATATCATGTATGTGTCAACAAACACTTATATCATGTATGTGTCATTATATCATGTATGTGTCAACAAACATTTCTCTTATATCATGTATGTGTCAACAAACATGTGTCAACAAACACTCTTTATATCATGTATGTGTCAACAAACACTTCTCTTATATCATGTATGTGTCAACAAACATTTCTCTCTTATATCATGTATGTGTCAATAAACACTTCTCTTATATCATGTATGTGTCAACAAATATTTCTCTTATATCATGTATGTGTCAACAAACACTTCTCTTATATCATGTATGTGTCAACAAATATTTCTCTTATATCATGTATGTGTCAACAAACACTTCTCTTATATCATGTATGTGTCAACAAACACTTATATCATGTATGTGTCAACAAACACTTCTCTTATATCATGTATGTGTCAACAAATATTTCTCTTATATCATGTATGTGTCAACTATCACTTCTCTTATATCATGTATGTGTCAACAAACACTTATATCATGTAAGTGTCAACAAACACTTCTCTTATATCATGTATGTGTCTTATATCATGTATGTGTCAACAAACACTTCTCTTATACCATGTATGTGTCAACAAACACTTCTCTTATACCATGTATGTGTCAACAAACACTTCTCTTATATCATGTATGTGTCAACTAATACTTTTCTTATATCATGTATTTGTCAACAAACACTTCTCTTATACCATGTATGTGTCAACAAACACTTCTCTTATATCATGTATGTGTCATCAAACATTTCTCTTTTATCATGTATGTGTCAACAAATATTTCTCTTATATCATGTATGTGTCAACAAACACTTCTCTTATACCATGTATGTGTCAACAAACACTTCTCTTATATCATGTATGTGTCAACAAACACTTCTCTTATATCATGTATGTGTCAACAAACACTTCTCTTATACCATGTATGTGTCAACAAACACTTCTCTTATATCATGTATGTGTCAAATCTAACAGACATTTCTCTTATATCATGTATGCTTCAACAAACACTTATATCATGTATGTGTCAACAAGCTTATATCATGTATGTGTCAACAAACACTTATATCATGTATGTGTCAACTAACACGTCTCTTATATCATGTATGTGTCAACAAATATTTCTCATTTATCATGTATGTGTCAACAAATATTTCTCTTATATCATGTATGTGTCAACAAACACTTCTCTTATATCATGTATGTGTCAACAAACACTTCTCTTATATCATGTATGTGTCAACAAACACTTCTCTTATATCATGTATGTGTCAACAAACACTTCTCTTATATCATGTATGTGTCATCAAACATTTCTCTTATATCACGTATGTGTGAACAAACACTTATATCATGTAAGTGTCAACAAACACTTCTCTTATATAATGTATGTGTCAACAAACACTTCTCGTATACATGTATGTGTCAACAAACACTTCTCTTATATCATGTATGTGTCAACAAACACTTCTCTTATACCATGTATGTGTCAACAAACATTTCTCGTATACCATATATGTGTCAACAAACACTTCTCTTATATCATGTATGTGTCAACTATCACTTCTCTTACATCATGTATGTGTCAACAAATATTTCTCTTATATCATGTATGTGTCAACTAACACTTCTCTTATATCATGTATGTGTCAACTAACACTTCTCTTACATCATGTATGTGTCAACAAATATTTCTCTTATATCATGTATGTGTCAACTAACACTTCTCTTATATCATGTATGTGTCAACTAACACTTGTCTTATATCATGTATGTGTCAACAAACATTTCTCTTATATCATGTATGTGTCAACAAACACTTCTCTTATATCATGTATGTGTCAACAAATATTTCTCTTATACCATGTATGTGTCAACAAACACTTCTCTTATACCATGTATGTGTCATCAAACAATTTTTCTTATATCATGTATGTGTCAACAAACACTTATATAATGTATGTGTCAACTAACACGTCTCTTATATCATGTATGTGTCAACCAACACTTCTCTTATATCATGTATGTGTCAACAAATATTTCTCTTATATCATGTATGTGTCAACAAACACTTCTCTTATATCATATATGTGTCAACTATCATTTCTCCTATATCATTTATGTGTCAACAAACATTTCTCTTATACCATGTATGTGTCAACAAACACTTCTCTTATACCATGTATGTGTCAACAAACACTTCTCTTATACCATGTATGTGTCAACAAACACTTCTCTTATACCATGTATGTGTCAACAAACACTTCTCTGATATCATGTATGTGTCAACAAACATTTGTCTTATACCATGTATGTGTCAACAAACACTTCTGTTAATATTCTGAATATGTCAAGAAACGTTTCTTTTTTATTTTGTGAGTCTCATCAATAAGTGCTTTGTATATGTAAACAAATAATCACCTTGATATTTTGCGTTTGTGTAACACTTTTCTATATATCTTGTATACATCAACAAACACTTGAAAGTTAGTATCACATAATTCGCTTCTCATCCAGTGAATTTGCCACTACCGTATTATAACCTGAAGCGGCTTTCATTGTTTCCAGTCAGAAATATTTTTGATGCCATGATTTGGACAAATGGTGCAACATAATGATTTCTTCGTTTTGATACTGTTCTCAACGTTTTTCCTTCAAACTCTGTCAACATTTAACTTCTTTTACTTATGTGAAAAAGAATACATCTTTCCATTTCACATGAAATTTTAGGATTTTATAAAAAAGATTCTCAGTTAAAATTGTTTATGTATATGTCAATAAAGACTTTGTATTAGTCAGCAAACATTATTTGTGCATTTTCATACATTTTCCATGACATTTTGTTTGTAATTGCTTGTATATGTGAAATACATTGTGACATAATACTTGTTTTAACACAGCCTATATGTTAAAGCTCGTAATACTCTCTTACAAAGTTAACTCTCTTCAAGCACACAAATTACACTGTAGCCTCAAAAAATTTGAAGTTTGTTTTGAATAACCCGAGCTTATAATTTACGTCATCTCTGCAGTATAAGGCGTCAAACCGATGTACATAAGCCAACATCTTTCTGCACCGGGAATGCTATGAAACATTACACAGGCAGGAGAAGACCACTATAGAATAGACATGCATACAGGCATTAAGTACACAAACCATTCATGATTTGCTTCCAACAGAACAACATGAAAAATGTTAAAAGGCAGGAATATCTACGATATTCGATCTTTGTTATACTCACATCGATAGGATAAGAGGTAGTGTCCTTCCCGTCACTTCGATACCATGTGTAGAAACATCCACTTAACGAGAATTGTGTTGATGTAGATTACATTGCGGTACATAGTATTTCGTCACTGATGGTGACAATGTGATACCCAGAATCCGAGTATTATTTCAGTTTTTATGTACACTGTCGACGATCTACAGAAGCACATGGCATGGCGGATGTAGGGATCCTATAGTCAGGAAGACCGAAGTGTTACTAGAACACAGGCAGTACGATAGCTGTATACTAAATCGGTCTGTTCCAGTCGATATGAATTCAAAATCGCTCTGCGTCCACTAGAGTCCGTCTTGAAGTCTGAGAATATAGCTGTGTTACATAGTCATGGTCGCACGTAATAACACCGGGTCAAAACTAACACGCTATTTCTAAATAGGATTGCAGTGAGGTTTTCTTATATTAGAGGAAGTCTCGACGGGTGCTGGAGAGTCGTATAGAACAGTCTGGTATGAGGCCTTATAATGCTAAATGATACCACACAATGTCATCATGCATTCTAAAGATATCCCCTTGTTTTTGTTTAAACTTACTTACAATTGCAGTTTTGATTAGCTGTCATTGATTGGTCTCATTATCACCTTTCTGCTTGCATAGGACAGAAGATTTCAACTAAGTAAACTTTGGCTTTCGTTAAAATAGCTACACTGTCGGCGAGAACATTAAAATCGGATTGAATGCTTAAAAATAGCAAGCAACAAGAAAGTTATTTATGAGAAAGGCAAGGTTAGTCTTGCAGTATAATTTGGTTTGCACATTCTGTTATATAGGATTGCAGAGTGCATTGCATGGCACAAATTCTACATAACTTGGCATTGTCTACCATGAGTAATGTGTATGACGTAGAGTGCTTTCGGATACTCGTATGTTTAGAAAGAATAATTAAGGCGGTAACCAAAATACCAAGGAATGATCAACAATTCTGGGAAAGGTTAAATTACCACTAGAAAAAACGGAGACGATTCCTAAACATACCTAGTATACAGCTAAAGATGCCTAGTCGTAGTTTACATGTAGATCTCATACCATGTCTGGTGTGATGGATTCATGCTCGTTTCCAATTGTCGAACATAACCAATTTTCAATTTAATAATGGGGATTGTTTTTGAACATTTCATGGCAAAGGAGAAAAGCGATCAATAATATGATTCTGAATTTAATACTCAAGTGACATAATTATGTAACATGCATGGTGTAAGTATTCTCCATGAAATTGCTATGGAGGCAGTCTGAAAGCCGGTGAGTGAAATCAGAGGGACGAGTTTTTAAAATTGTAAACAGAAGACTGATGAAATGTCACACATGTATCATACAGCAGGTACGTGCTTCACGTTATCTGGAAATGTTATAGCTATATCGACAATAATTGAATAGAAAATTAAATAATGTAAAAATAAAAATACTCATACAACATAAAAAGAGACAAGAAATCACCGAGACAACCTGACGTTATCACTTGTCATTGACATTATCATTAAAACATACTTACATTACCTCAGAAAACTACAAAGTCGCTAAATTTACAAAGATGTTACCATCAAAGGCACATAGAGTGATATCTACCCAAATACTCCATACATCAATCAGACAAACACTTTTTATAAATACTTCAAAAACACTTTCGAAACAAACAAACTCTTGTTACGTAAGACTTTCACTTGTGTTAAAAAACTCTTAATACGTAAGACTTACCCTGGTGTGAAAAACAATAACAATTGATAGAATATGGTCAAAATAGGATCACGTAGATACAAGGATTATTAGAGTTCCGGAAGGATAAACGTCTTTTTATTCATCAACTTCAACGACGACACCCGCGATGTGAATTCTAGTCCATGCAAGCGTGTGATGTTCTCATAATAACTTGACCACTACCCAATATATTCACATTCTCATAACCGCTAGGTATACCTTCACTTAGCTACTCTCAATACAAATGTAGAAATGGCGGTAACTAGGCAGGTAGTCGTAAGTACATCGACTTTTACACGCGCTAGTAAATAACAAAGTAAAAACTAAATGTAAACTCAAGCGAGAACAGAAAAAATATAATAATACTTCTAACAAAACAAGAACATTCAGGCAGGTTGATTAAAATGTCCTTTAAATTATATGGTGTAACATGACTGAAGATGTTATTACAGCATTAACAAGATCTAGTGTTCGTACAAAGTCGGTGTCTTTTGCTTCATCGACCACGTTCTCGCATATAGGTCTTGGGTCTATCCAAGTTATGTCAGGGTAGCAAAGGAGAAGGTGGTTTATACTAACGAAACCAGATACTGTACACTAAGAACATACTACTTTTGCAATAAAGCATGCAGTCTGGAGTCCCACTCATGTAAACAATTTAGACATACCGGTGTACCAGATTACCTAGAAGACTGTGGTAAGAATTATAGGGACCAACCTACCTAGATGACGCTGTGCCGCGTTGTTAAAATAGCTTAATTTGGTCATCGAGTAATTTAAGTACTCCCGCGGACGAATCATGGTTGTTGCTTCGACGAACATACTGTAAGTTCGATGAAAACATTAAAGAATCTGAAGGCATGATACAGCAACTAACACATTCTCTTTGAACACGTGACTTTACTGACCGGCGATCTATTTGGATCTTCGACAAAGCCATCAAACTTGTCTGCTACGCTCCCAATAAACTACGTCGTTCACCTTGACCTTTTCCCCCTCTAGTTAAAGCGACATTCATTTGGCTGACAGAGAACCTATAAATAGCTTGCAAATACAAAGGGAAACCGATAAATGTTTACCGAATTCATTACAAAAAATTGTTTTGTCGTAAATAAAAACAAATACACGGAGAGCGAAATGACGGGTGTTTACCGCCTAAATATCTGGGCTATCAAGGAAACCCTACTGTCACGTTTACAATGCCAAACAAACGAGTGCATATATTTGAAGAAAGGCAATTTTGTATTCATTACAATTTGTATTCAATGAACGTTCCGGGTTGTTATAATATCGCACACTATACAATAACATGTAATGAGATATACATCTAACATACATAATATTTGCTACCAGAGGGTGAAACAGTTCAGACATGTTCTAGCAACGAGGTGATTGTAATCTAACGTAAAAGTGCAATTTTCAAATATGTACTTAAAAGAATCACAAACCAGATCAATTTGTTAGGTGACTTGGAAACTAGTTAGAACAAATAATGTTGTACAAGAGAAGGTAATATTATTACGAGGAAACACCACAATAAATCTACCAGTCAAGAAGCCGGAAACGGTGAAAGGTTAAAAAAGAAGATCGGTATCAGAAGTTGTGATGCAGTGTTGTGAAAAGCTGTTTTCTAATCAAACTGAAAAGAAAACGTTTTGAAAACCTAAACCACGTTTTCACTTGTAGAGAATAAATGTTGTACTAAATCGAATGTGATATGATGGGAAATGGACTGTTCAAAGTTATTGAGCGCCATCTTTTGTTGTTGGTTAATCTGAATTACAAAATCAATATTGTTCGTGGAGGAACTTTGTTCGGTGATATCGTGGGTAGTCTTAATCCACAGAATTATGTCTGTTCATAAACGAGTTAAAGTTGTACAAGTGACTTTCATGATGACACGAGCAAGGTTTAGCTACAATAATGTCCAGGAAAAAACACGAAATTTCACAGTATATGTGTTTTAGCAATATTGTATAGTAACTCTTAGCTATGTAACAAAAATACCAACTTCTTAACATATTCTAATATCTAAACTCAAATTTATTTCAATAAAACTAGGGCAAAAGAAAGACTTGCACAGGCTACATCGAAAACCTCCATCACGTAAACCGTGGCTAATAAAAGCAAATAGTGTCACGTTCTCAAATGTGACTTTTGACTGATCATGGTTGTGATGTTTCCATCTCGTTCTTATCTTCCATTCTCCCTGTTTCACTGTGCCGTTTAATTGCCATCATTACACAGATATGGAAGCGTTTTACAGCCAAACCCAAGTTAGATTATTGCTTTATATTTCTTACCATTTATCATTTTACATTTTTAACCATGAAGTACAGCGGACTTAAGGGTACAATGTAGTATGTTTCTGTGTTGGTTTGAAGTCATAGATATATATGTTCAATAGTATGTAATAATCTAACCAGGAACATTATATTGTAAGCTTAACAACTACGCGTTTAATGATTTACGAATTGCATTGGAATTTTGTAATTGTGAATTTGTTATCGTTAATACACCAATATTATTAAATTATGTACTGAAGTAGAATCACCAATCATGGTAAACTTTGGAATTGCTATCGCCGAAAGTGTTGAGGGCCCTTTGGAATAATCTCTCTTATGATAATAGTATTAGAAAGTTAACAATATTGTTTCTGACGATGAGGTCGGGGAAAGGTTATATCTGATCGTCATAATCAAAACAATTCCAACTTATATGTTCATGACTGCTTCTGACAGTCTATCACTGAAAATTCCCAAATCATGTGATATTCTGGCTGTATTAGAACATTCCAGCCAGCTATCCGCTTATTGACTTAGCCATCGTTATTCTCTGGGTACATTTAGGTTCACAAAGACATATCTTGTGAGGTGATCTGGTCAATACATTGACCACAAGCTTCGTTGTGACATTCCCCTGACCAGCTTCTATATACAACTAGCCAACAACCCAATGAGATTCGACAAATTTGTCTCTTATATTCTCAGAACAAATGTAAATGGGCAGAACAATTTCATTTGGAGTTCGTTTAGGGGTCATTGATAAATATGTCCTCCACTTCATTATCTCTATTTACTTCAACAATACACATATTTGTCGAGTATCTCAGCTTCAAATGATATAAAACTAACGCTGATTTTCTCAATTTAAATCGTTTGTCAATAAATAAAATGCAGGGTGTTTATTTACTTTATGTATGTATCGATTAATAATCAATGTTATATCTCATATATCCCCTATATATTCCTCCATTACGCATGCTTACTGATGGACGTCCCTTTTTAGATATACTTGTCAGTTTTAATAGAAATTGTTTATTTCTGCCTATTAAAATCTCTTTAAGATATATCATATTTATTCTAGCTCTTTTTCCGTCAATCTATCTTAATATGTTTCCTCACAGAAAAATATTTTCTCTACTTATATACTATTTTTTGTATAGAAATGATTCATTTTCCAATGGAATTTTAATTCATAAGCACGCGCTAAAATGTTAATGACGCTGAAGTGGTCATAAAGTAAAGTTCCTGGTTACCATCTGGTTGCCCATGTCTGCCAACCATACGCCATAAGTATGTTTTTTTAACAGGAGTATGACGTAGAAGGAAACAACCCACTGTGTACATTGATACAAACTTTGAACAACTCTACAAGGGATATTTTTTAAAATGCAATTAAATACAAACGAAATTATAAACAAATATATCTATTATGTTACTTTTCATTATAGGTGATGGAGATCTGTTTCTTCTCAGATATAGGGATGGCTGCATCATAAAGGTTACCATCTCCGCTGAGATAGACCAGCAAGTGTTATTATGAATAAGACTTGTAACAACTAATTCTTTTCTTGTTTTATCGGAATAATAACGACATTTCTGACAAAGACAAACGAACCAAGATGTTGCACATTTCTGCTGAATTCAAATATTCAATGTTTAAGGTGAGACTATCATATTCTACTGTTCTATCACACGTTCCATGGCGAGTTAGGTAACATGTTACAGAATGCGCAAACCACTTTTAGTTATGTTTTTAATTTAATATTAAAAAAATAACACCGGTATTAACTGAATGGAATTAAGGAAATAAAGATTTCACAGGATCTACTTAATTTGTACCTTGAATATATCCAAATTATCAAGACCTAGTGATATCAAAAGATTTGTAAAGGAAATATCGACATGGCCAAAACAAAGTAGTAAGATATGTAATGAATTAGAGTGAACATAAAAAAGTACGAGGAGTAATGCATCGACATTATAAAAAACTAAACTGTAATATCATTTCAACAATAAAAGTCATTAAAAAGTTAAGTTTACACAATGTTTCAAAACTATAAAAAAAAACCCGGATGACGTCGTAAGAGTGAAAGGCAAAATGTAGCATAAATATATTTCAATCTTTCGCCATTTTACTAAGGTTACTGGTGGTTATATGAGTTAGCAATCCGACCATTTGAAAATATAACCAGGATAGGTTTACTATTTCTATCATATTCTAACACAATTTATTGCCAAATACACAGATAACGACTGCTTTAACAGAAAATGTATGCGCTTAGTTCACACTTGTGTTGTACAAGTGGTTCATTAACCACCTATACACGATAAAGACTAATGATGAATGTGAAATGATTATCACATCAGATTCCATACATATCTGATGTGTTTCCTTTCTCCGCATGTGATCTTTACTTCTCTGTTAAATGGTAAAAATGACAGAATTCTGTCTCCTCAGACCTACGATGTGTGAGTCGTGACGATAACATCTTTTAATTATGAAGATGTTACATCCTATTACATGATTGTAAGAAGATGTTTATCGCTGATTCGTCTGTTTAATTAAACCACTTCAATGTTCTCTTTTTCAATCAAGCACGTCGACCTTCTTTCGTAACAGATAATAATGCCAAGCGCCGCTACATCACAAACGACATGTTTCTGGCTCTCAATGCTTGCTGTTTGTGTTTGGTACATTTTGTTTTAGAGGTGTACATTTTAGTCTGTACTATCATAACCAGAGGTATAATCGCAAATTTCATTAATGACGGCAAATGTATAGTGTTATTAGCAGCACGGTAAACCGATAGAAAATGTTATAATGTCACAGTCTGGGACTCTCTTCCCAGGGTATACCATTTTAGTTTAAAAAAATCGTTTAAAAAGTAAAATCAACGTCCTTTCAGATTGCCATTTGTTTATTAATTTGTTTCGGTTGTTAATCACGGTTCAAATATTTTGATCCCAGTTTTACACATGGTAGTAAACACGTATGTGACTAGTTAATAGTTGTGTAGCCGAGAAGTGTACACTAAGGGTTAATACTTATTCGGTGCGTTAACTTCACCATAATGAGGAAAGGTACGGTTCAGTCTGTATTCTCCTACGGCTAATGACTAGCTTACTACCGCTCAGACACAAGACAGACATGTAAATGTTCATAAAGTAACCACATTAACAGTCTGTCCGGGTTATTTTCCGGGTTAAAGGAGAATAGGATTGAATCCGCCTGGTTTTACGTGCTAACATTCAATCCAAAACATTGAAAACATTTTAGTCTCTTAGCTGGATAGAACGATAAATCTGTCTGTGTGTGGCCGCGATATGAACAGTTATCAACGGCCATACAGCCTTAGATTGTGTCGTTACTATGACTCTTGTATGTATAGATTAAATGGTACCAAAGCTGTAATTGATCAATTTTCGTTTCGCTTTCAATATCAAAGTCAATCCAAATAATGACAATAACTAAAAGACCGGAAATTAGTAATTTACGTGCTCTGGAATGTGTGTCCAAAATTAAAATTAATATAACGTTAAATTTCCATAAAACATATTACTTACAGCAGACTTTGGTACATTTCAAATTAATGTAGTTATATGGTAGATGAATGTGAAGATATTTCAAACATAGAAAATCTTGTATGATTGTGTCTGTAATATGAAACTTTTCAAACTCGTTAAATAACTAGGTAGATAACAACCTAATTTATTTGACGAGTCTGACGACTTTCATGTTACATGGACAGGAATGTAAGATAACATTTATTAGATACCTCCGAAAGTAAAGCGAAAGTTCTTACTTATAGGTGATGCATTTATGACGTCACACTAGTTTTAGTATACATGTAGCCTACTATAGCCATCACATGAAAAGATAAACCAGTTACATAATTAATAAAAACATGATGCAAAACAATTTTATCTTGTTTAACAGAAAGTATGTCTTTTGAGAACACATCTGTAAAATTTGCCAATCGGATCCCATAATCTGCGGATGATATGCCTGATACAAAATTATTCATAATTATAATCATTTCTACAAATAAACAGGTAAGAAGTATTAATATATTACTCTATTTAAAACTATATCTATTCCCGTTTTTCATTAAATACTCTTAAAGCCTGTTAGCTGCGTTTAAGCCAATGCTTGTATTTGCAAAATGTCAAAACATATTTTTTTCGACTGGTAGAATGGAAAAATATTCCAAATCATCATTTCTCTCCTACCATGCCGACTGCAATGCCCATAAAAACCAGGCCCTAGTACCGGTGTTTTTTCAGACATGAGGGTACCAGTATATTTGTATACTTGCTGAAGTATGTTCTAATACCAAAAACTATCTTGAAACATACACGCAGAAATGTATCAATATCCTTTAAAGTGCTTAATGCTACATTCTAGTAATATTGGTTAGGATGAAACTAAACTCTTTATCAATAATCTACTAGTATACAATAAAATTAAGTTTTTTGTACTAAGGGAGGTAATTATAGACAGCTTGGATTAGATATTTGTATAACATATATTTCGAAAGGTAAAACTTGAACACTGTCCTCAATAGGTCAAATGATCTAATTTAGTCAAGCTGTTCTCAGATCAATTCCTATATGATAGCTATGGTATTAAATAAGATATTACTGTAACATAGATACAATTATTACTACTAGCTTTATTATTATCATTACATTCTTAACGGCCCGTCAACACCTAAAAGGTCATTAGGACCATCATACGGTAAAACACACAGCGATCCAATTATTACAAGCTTACCTTGATAAGTGTTTATATATTACTGTATCGAAAATGTCTAAACCACCGTGTTTTGTTGAAGATAATGAAAAGGTAAACATATCTATTATCTGTTACTTGTGTTTTAACAAAATATCTTTTTTTCTATATTTTTCCTCCTTTTTAAAACAATCAATCTTGTTGAAAAGTGTGCACACTATTACTGATATCTCTGTTATCACACTGGTTTCAATGCCCATTTAAATCAGTCCCAAAACTTAGCCTTTTTAAAAATAGAGCATATTTGTTATCTGTACCATCTTAATTCATTATTAATATACATATTGCAACATATGTTAATCACATAATGCTGATAAATTTTAAATGATTAGAATTATATTCTGGAAATATTGATTTCCGCTAATTATCCGTAATTAAATAGTATTCAATGTCAATAAAATGTTTACTTATCCATTGACAAAGGGAGATAACACCAGACAGCTTGGATTACAACTTAAATATCGAATATTTTAGTAAATAAACTTTGTATCATGCCCACACGTGGTCAGATAACTTAATCTAGATATTATTATCTCAGATAAATTGCTGGAGAGTGGCTAGGTCTTTGACATTAGTAATTGACATAGTATTATTATATACATACTTACTTTATTTTTTACAAACAGTGATAAACTAACACAATGATATCAATGTTATATACTGTACAATGATGATAACACCAGGCATTCCGGAATGATAAGTGCATTATGTTTCATTGCCTACTGTAATGCACTCACGTTTCCATGTGGAACTAAACATATAAAACTGTATTTTAAACATTGTTTGTTGTTGAATTACCATAGAAACAACCTTTGTGATTGACTTCTACAATTGACCATAAAGTTATGTTCTCCCAAATTATCAGAAAAACCGTGTCGAAATATAAGAATACAAATACCTTTATAACACCTTGTCAAAATCACTTAAATACTGTTTAATTCTGTATCTTGTAACATATAACAACAGTAAAACACAGCTACTACGGAACTTTTCCATATTACTCATATTCTGATTTAAGCCCACTGCTGTAAACTTTGAGTCATGACAATGAATGACCCTTTATGGTATGTGTCATGAACAGATTTCTACCTGATCGGTAAAATTCAGATGATTCATCAACAATCCAATAGTTCCCCTCGCCTTCATTCATAACATTAAAAAAAACTAATCATGTCCACTCGCCTTCCGCCGTGCAGAATCACTACCTCAGATAAAACACACCGTCAAAACTCAGCGAACCGAACGCATAAAGAACATGTACAGCCATTGGGTATCGCGCTGGTGGCTTCATAGCAACAGTGTATAGCTCTTAGTTGAAATAATATTGTTTACTTGTCCTGGAATAAATCAAATGACCGGAAGGAGATATCACCGTACATTGTAATTGTGTCAAATAACGAGCGTGAATATGAATATAACAGTTCGCCCTTGGCCACAAATTAATGAGGAAAATGTGTCTTTTGATTGCCGTGTGTAACTTGGTCGGTAGGGGCTTAGTGATCAAGCGCAGCGATAAGAAAGTCATTGCTAGGTTATCTCAAGCCATATATATCGCTTAGATTATTATACTGCACGTGCTGTATGCACATTCCATGTTACTCATCACGAGGTGAAACCTAATTGGTCAATCCTTGAATAAATTAAATAATCCAAACAGATAGGGATATTTACATAATCAGCCGTTATTGCAGGTAAGTTTTATTACGTGTAAGTTTTATTGATGGTCGTAGCTGCAGTTCATTGCCTTTCTCTGCAGTAAAACCTATTTCAATTAATACATCCGAAATGAAACGTATTATAATCGAATGTTAACCCATATCGGCAATAGGAAATAACCGTGCCTTATCAGATTACCGGCACCTCATTCAATCTCGTCGTGTGTGTATCGGGGCTGATGATACTTCAGAGTCGTCAACATCAAGTAACTCATTAATGCTGCTGTTTTCATAAATCGCGAATCTGTCTCTCTCCCGATTAAAGGAAACGTGGTTGTATAATACAAAAATGACTGATGACCCCAACATTCATCCAATATTCACAGTTCATATTATCATGCAATGGTTTCAACTTACTGATCAGTGATAAACAATGCTTTAGGGAAAATTTCGTTCTAAAATTGTCTGACACGAATTTTGCAAATATTCGGAAGGGAGTCAAGTTACGTCGTGATTTTGACTGTAAATATTTACTGTTAACAACAGAGGGTAGAAAAGTCGTGACTTAGACTGTAAATATTTACTGTTAACAACAGAGGGTAGACAAGTCGTGACCTAGACTGTAAATATTTACTGTTAACAGCAGAGGGTAGATAAGTCGTGACTTAGACTGTAAATATTTACTGTTAACAGCAGAGGGTAGATAAGTCGTGACCTAGACTGTAAATGTTTACTGTAAACAACAGAGGGTAGATAAGTCGTGACCTAGACTGTAAAAGTTTACTGTTAACAACAGAGGATAGATAAGTCGTCGCCAAGACTGTAAATGTTTACTGTAAACAACACAGGGTAGATAAATCGTGACCTGGACTGTAAATATTTACTGCTAACAACAGAGGTTACCAACAAAGAATAAACAAGGCGAGATTGAGACAGAAAAGATTACTTTTACAAGCATACATAGAAGATCGATGGTAAACTCAGGGGATTCATAGATATATTTCTAGTGAGGCAAATTCTGTTCTTTGTACACTAATGTGAAATGTAAATGCTGAATTGTTCTTTGGGGTTATTTTCTAATCAACGATAGAGCTTCAAAATGACGTCATGAAGTGTACAATATTATAACTATCAACATATCGCTTAATGTTTCATTCGGAGTACATCGCGGCAAATGATATTTACTCAAAGTTTACATCTACATCTACCTCAACGCAAATGGAGACAAATTGTTTTGTGAGGATGGACAATAAACGGCCATTCCCACTTTAAAAGCTATGTTTACACCCAATTGCAAGCATTAAGCTGCGATATTTATTTGTAACAAAACATATTTGTATTTCTGCATGGATGCATTCCATTCCGAATTCACTTCATCAAGTCGTACATTAAGGTAAACTTGGACATTAGGTAAAAATAATGACACAATTTCATACCGACAATGATGTAGACGGAGCGTGTATGTGTACCATAAATACAACGCCGAGGTACGCTGAAACCAATATATGTACCGGAGCATGGAATGGTCAGGCTCCTAGCGAGCATATTATGGAGTGAATGTGCCAATTTTACTCTAGCAGGAGACAATAGCCAGGCTGATCAAACATACACAACGGTTATATTCTAAAATAACATTGCGTATATACTGTAATAGTGCTGCTCTGGCATACGACCGGGTTTGATAAGGCAGGCGACTGCAATGGTCCTATAATAATCAATATATGAACATATATAAGATACCGTTTTACACAGTTGTTAATGTAGCTTGTATCTACCTCAGCTCCAGTCGACACAGACAGAGGATGACAAAAAATTATTATATACAATATTTTAATGTCTACACACCTAAGAACATAATGCTCCACTGTGTTTCCCAAATATAGACGCCGAACAAGTGACCGTTGGTGGCAGATGTGCGACATAACCTTAAGCAAAAACCAACAAGAAAATGCCAATACGTCAACATAATCATGATCCAAACTCAAATTCAAGACATAAATTTTGATATCGTACGCAGTGGAGCGATGTTATACTACAATATAGTCAGCCATTGCATATAAATATTTCAATATGTTTCACTGTATATCAGACGTTCGGTATGTAAACGTGACGTTCTTAAGCAGGTAGAAACCCGGAAAGGCGTTCACAAGTCGGTGTACATGTAACTTTTCACTAACTATATCGTGAATTGGAAGTTAGACGACCATATATAATCTTTATTTGCACACGATAAACATACACATGGTGGTACCAGAATATACAATATTATTAGAATGTATACATTCATAACAATTATTAAATTTACAGGTATCACTTTCTCAACTCTTTAGGCTTGTGACGTTCTTCCACCAGGTAGGTGAACATTACGAAATTTACGAAACCCTTAACTTCACTAACGAAGTCTAGAAGGACGAAACAACTGTATGATGTAACATCACTGACATGTCCTAAAAAGGACAAAACAGCTGTATGATGTAACATCACTGGCAATTCCTAGAATGACTATAGATCTGTATAATGTAACAATACTGACAAGTCCTAGAATTACTATACAGCTGTATGATGTAACATCACTGACAAGTCCTAGAAGGACTAGACAGCTGTATGATGTAACATCACTGACAAGTCCTAGAAGGACAAAACAACTGTATGATGTAACATCACTGACGAGTCCTAGAAGGACGAAATAGTTGTATGATGCAGTTTAATTCATTGTTTAGCTCTTCTGTATCTAACGCTAAATCTGTACTGTGCTGTTTACTATTGTGTCTCGTGTACAATCTTCGCGAGTCCTTTATTTGGTCTATCTTCATATGTGTAGTATCTAGCCTTGTCTGCTTACATTCTTCATGTCCTACATGTCCTAACTTGACGTACGATTTACCTTTCAATCTTATTTCAAGCAAGGTTAATATTGACATGGGTTGAATTACACGTCGACAGCGTACGATGCTTAACACTTCGTAAGGATTCCTTTAATTTATTGCTAATTCGGCCTACCATTTTCACTTCCTGAATGATCTGTATACAGATATACCATAGGCATATATCTTATATAGCCAAATATATATGTCTAATTGTTAGGGACTGACAAAAGCTAAAATCGCGTAGGTACAAACGGTTGTACAATGGTACAACTCTACCTTAGAACAATATATGAAGCCTCTGAATAGCTTTGTGATTCGTTGCAATTGGACAGAATATGCTTAGCAATGGACGTCTGGAGGGTACTCAATTTTGTAAACAACTCTTGCCTTTACGTCCGCAAGTGTTGTCGTCACTGAAGCGCAGACCCCGTCAGTCTCAATAGCCTTTTCCAGATCGAGAGACTCGAGGCTCTAACAGTGAATTCCTGGATACAATGTAATTCGTACATATGCTAAAGAAGGACAAAACCTATTATAGAGAACACTAAGATATTGTACTTGTATGTAGTAGATCAAAATAGAGGATCTTATCTACGATTGACAGTAAAATATGCGCACAAATTATATTCTTTGCATGTTTCCTTTCATGTGTTACAATTTGTAAGTCACCTTTGAATTTTATCAAACGATCGAGGAGTATATAACGATCTGCTATATTTTGCCCTTTATCACACAATACAATCATTCTCCTAGAGTATGATATGGCGTATAAGAAACGATGATTTTCTATCACTAATCCTCTTTCTTATTCGGATCTGTCCGGGAATAGCAATTTGTCTAATACTTGAAAGCACGATTTTGTCTCGGGTGTTCTGCTCACTTCACGAGTGCGGGTGACCCTGCGGCGGGTTCGCCAATACTTACTTTGCTATAGTGCCATCTTGTTAAGTCGTAAAGTATTTTAACAATAAGGCTATTTCTATCGAATCTGACCATTAACGCAAAAAAAATCTGTTTTCTTGTGTCCATTTCCGATATAGATACTAATAAGGAGATGGACCCTACCAGTCAAACGATTCCACTCAGTAATGATGGCAATTCACGAACATTGCACTCTTAGTTTGTTTGTGAAGATATACCTATATTTGCTGACCTCTACGGTACAGTTCAGATGACAGAATGTTGTGCTGTGTCCCAGTTAGTGTCGCCATATTGCCAGACTTGTGCGACTTTCCGAACGGCCGCACAATTTTGCTATCGAAACCTTATTTTGCCGTGAATGATATGATTTGTCGTGATGGATATGAGGCCAACCGTGTAAAATACGGCTCCAATTCTTCGATAGGCCTATTGCATTAGCACCCAAATTGCCGTGGAAAATTTTAAAGTACAGATTCGTTAATGACTATTATGAAAAATTGCTGAACTAATCAGTCATCTTAATTACTGATGCTCGATTGGAAATTACAGTTATCACAGTTAATGCTAGTTTTATTGGATTTGACTCATATTGCGTTAACATTAATGTTTTTTCTTCTACTTTTTATATGAGTAGTGAATAATAGCGCTGTCACTTATCAAGTAGTGACGGCTGGCTTAGTGTAGGGTAAAATGTTTTATACAAAACCAAACCAAACCAAAAAAATATTATTACGATTTTTAATGTGAAGAACTAAGTTTGCATGCTTACCTTTATCTGTCCTGACCAGTTCTGTTCTTCTTGTACAGTGTTCTACAGTGATCAATAAAAAGAAGGATTTTAACAGTAACGGGGTCAACATTACTGAATTAGTTGTTTTTCAATTACTTGTATGTTGTTCGTAAAACTCGCGTTACGTTTTACCTGTCCATGTATACCCGTACATATGCCGGGTATAGCGCGAGTGCGTTTCGTTGTTTGCGCTTTGTACGTATGTATGTGTGCTGTACGTGAGTTGTGGTCAGCTACGGACTGGACATGGGACACTTGACGGACTTTGACGAGGTTGTTATATTAGATGAAACTTTCTGTCTTGCGGGTTTCTTTTTTGTCCCTAGTACTTCGGTACATTTTAATTCTATCTCTCCGAGTGAGCGGTTGGATTCTTTTGTCAGTAGTACTGTCTCTGTATTTTCCCGGCATTTGCACATGCTATTAGGCTCAATTCCTTGACAAAATTATGTGGTATCATCTGTGGTTGAAAGAAACGTTTTGATTGGCTAAGACAAACTTGAGCGGACGTTTCCAACAAAACTGTACAGGTCTTTGTTTTTGTTAAATTTCATTGATATTATGAAAATTACAACACTTTTAGACTCAAATTAGTCAAGAATGCGGATGGTATGTTTATTTTTTATAAATATACTGGAGATCAGGTCATGAATGTTTTCATGATGTAATCTCCGGTATACGGATAAAAACAGACCTCTAATTGAAGTAAAGCTGGTTTTATGTAAAAGGTTTTCAGTAGAACCCGCGCTTTGTCTTGGATGGTCTCATCACAATGCTATTTCATAAATATTTAAGACAAATTTCTGTAAAATTGATCTTGTCATAAGACATTTATGTACACTTTTGTCATCAGATGAACGCCTGGGCACACTTTCTGTACATACAACAAAAATGTGTGTACACTTTTTGTTAACTTGGGACAGACATCTGCTTTCAATGTTAACATTGTCAGCATGGGATATCCGGTCACTTTCGTTTAAAAGGGAACATCTGTGTACACTGTTTACATGGGATATCTGTGTACAATGTTTACATGGGATATTTGTTTCCACTGTTTACACGGGACATCTCTGTACATCTGTGTACATCGTTTACATATGACATCTGTGTCCACTGATTACATGGGATATCTGTGTACATCTGTGTACACTGTTTACATGGGATAACTGTGGACACTGTTTACATGGTACATATGTGTACAGTGTTTTTTATAAGACACCTGTGTCCAGTGTTTACATGGGACATCTGTGTACACTGTTTACACGGGACATCTGTGTACACTGTTTACATGGGACATATGTGTACATTGTTAACAAGGGACATCTGTGTACACTGTTTACATGAGACATTTGTGTACATTGTTTACAAGGGACATCTGTGTACACTGTTTACATCGGACATCTGTGTTCACTGTTTACATACGACATCTGTGTCCACTGTTTACATGGGGCATCTTTGTACACTGTTTACATGGGACATCTGTGTACACTGTTTACATCGGACATCTGTGTCCACTGTTTACATGGGACATCTGTTTACACTGTTTACATGGGACTTATGTGTACATCTGTTTACATGGGACATATTTGCACACTGTTTACATGGGACATATGTGTACACTGTTTACATGGGGCATTTGTGTACACTGTTTACATGGGACATATGTGTACACTGTTTACACGGGACATCTGTGTACACTGTTTACATGGGACATATGTGTACACTGTTTACATGGGGCATTTGTGTACACTGTTTACATGGGACATATATGTACACTGTTTACATGGGACATATGTGTACACTGTTTACATGGGGCATTTGTGTACACTGTTTACATGGGACATCTGTGTACACTGTTTACATCGGACATCTGTGTTCACTGTATACATGGGACATCTGTGTACACTGTTTACATATGACATCTGTGTACACTGCTTACATTGGACATCTGTGTACACTGTTTACATATGACATATGTTTACACTGTTTACATGGGCACACTGTTTACATGGGACATATGTGTACACTGTTTACATGGGGCATTGTGTACACATGGGACATTTGTGTTCACTGTATACATGGGACATCTGTGTACACTGTTTACATATGACATCTGTGTACACTGTTTACATGGGACATCTGTGTACACTGTTTACATGGGACATCTGTGTACACTGTTTACAGTTGTGTTCACATATACATGGGACATCTGTGTACACTGTTTACATATGACATCTGTGTACACTGCTTACATTGGACATCTGTGTACACTGTTTACATATGACATATGTTTACACTGTTTACATGGGACATATTTGCACACTGTTTACATGGGACATATGTGTACACTGTTTACATGGGGCATCTGTGTACACTGTTTACATCGGACATCTGTGTTCACTGTATACATGGGACATCTGTGTACACTGTTTACATATGACATCTGTGTACACTGTTTACATGGGACATCTGTGTACACTGTTTACATATGACATCTGTGTACACTGCTTACATGGGACTTATGTGTACATCTATTTACATGGGACGTCTTTGTACACTGTTTACATGGGACATATGTGTACACTGTTTACATGGAGCATTTGTGTACACTGTTTACATGGGACATATGTGTACAGTGTTTTTTATAAGACATCTGTGTCCAGTGTTTACATGGGACATATATGTACACTGTTTACATGGGACATATGTGTACAGCGTTTTTTATAAGACATCTGTGTCCAGTGTTTACATGGAACATCTGTGTACACTGTTTACACGGGACATCTGTGTACACTATTTACAAGGGATATCTGTGTACAATGTTTACACGGGACATTTGTGTCCACTGTTTACATGAGACATCGGTGTCCACTGTTTACATGGGACATCTTTGTACACTGTTTGCATTAGATATCAGTGTACACTGTTTACATGGTACATCTCTTTACACTACATTGGACATTTGTGTCCACTGTTTACACGTGACATCTGTGTGCATTGTTTACATGGAACATCTGTGTACATTTTCTTTACACAAGACATATTTCATTTACAGATATTTTGTGCATCAGTCAGCCACATATGAACACTTTGTACGTGAGGTGTGAAGTTCCCCGGACACAATGACTTTACTCTTGGTATTACATAATAATGATGGTTTACATCATTTATGTGCGTCATGGTTTTAAAAAGTTCCATAATCAATAATTATACAAATACTGAAATGTGTAACTACAGAAAGGATAAGATAAACGATAAAAACACATGTTTATTCGGTATTCGGGCTTATTCGTTAATGTATTATGTAGTAATAATAATGTAGTTATTCTTCATATGTAAATTATGAAATTGTAATGAAATAATTTGAAGTCCTACAGTTTGTAGAATAGACCTGTATTGTTTAATGTCGGATACGTACAAAACAAATTATAAAGGGTTTTTTTTTTTTATCGTACACGTTCATCTGGTAAAAGGAGTTATTTGTCATTTAGAACCACTAAATGTTTGTTTGTCAACTAGGGCCGAGGGGAAATTGGAACAAATCCTCATTTTATAGTTAAATCAGTGTTTGTATGTATTGTAATAGCGGCCTCTCCCCAGCTGCCTCCGCCTCTCGTCCTCATAATCAATGGTATCGTTACAGAGATGTCAACGTAATTACGGAATTTAACGTAACATGCCGATGACATAGGATCACACTCTGAAAACAAAGCCTGGCTCCCGTCTGTCAACTTCCATTAGTTAGGTAATGACAACGAGGCCACTTCACCATCGGCACACAACACAAACCACAAATGTCCTTGAACTTTGGCAGGCGAAAGCAACATCTCAAACTCGTGTTTAAATGTAACTAAACAAATTATGATGACATAATACGCTAGATCATCATAGTCACTTGACGACGTCAGCACACATTTCTCTCTAGATAATTGGTGTGATCGATATCTTTAATGTGACTGACACATCACGGTAATATGTAAGTTAAACCCTCACCCATTAGACACAGGGTACAGCTACGTAACAACAGGACGATCTACTCAGAAAGATTCACACATTACATAAAACAAAGGTGAAGTAATTTAGAGAGCTGTTTACCAATCCTAATCATACACATCAAACACTTGGAAACCCAGACGTGTTCGACTTTGACAGGATTAGAATTAACCAATATAAGCTGTTATACACTGTGATAGTGTCTGTCATGGATCATACTTGTAGATTACTATATTGTCCTACTATCATTAAGGGTGTAACTGGTACTCTCCATGATTTGTCGTGTTGGAAACAATTTCTCAAAGTGGACTTTACATAATGCAATGTCAGGAATTTTATTCATTATGTATATCTATATATATATATAATTTAAAAAGATAAAAACTTTGTGTATCGTATAGACAGAGAAAATTAATCACTTAACATGACAAACATATATATATATTGTGAATTTTCGTAGACATTTGTCGTCATGTTCATACATGAACCATTAAATTCTTGCTCTTGAAAAAGAAATAATAAAAATCGCGTTAACCTCTCTAATATGTATCTCATGTATCTTAAGCACGGTGATATAGATGTGATTTGAAGCCGTATAGGAAAAAACATGTGACAATTAAACTATTGATATCGATCAGCTGGGATACAATTTACCATAATACACGTGTGTTAACCCATAAAGACCCGTGAACTTTTGGAATGTCATAGGGGTATAACCTAATTTGGTCTGGTTAAAATGTAATTAGAACAAAAAAAATGTAAGGAATGTGGAAGTAAATTTCATCAACTTCCAATAACATGTCCAAGTATAGAGGGCGAACAGAGGTTAGCGGTAAAGTCAGTCATGTTACGATGTTACTCCCAGGTATAATACACACCAACTACTCAAGGTTATTTGATAATTGTTCCTCTTGTTGGAATAATATCAATTCCTGGAGATATTAACCGAATATCTATTCAAGAATTAATGTAGACAAAAATACATATATAAATATACATCAATAGTTCTGGTTATTCTATGTGTTTCATCTCATTAGTAAGTAGTGACTCTTCAGGCCTAACTGTTGTGGGATCTTTATGTGCGCATGCGTTCCTTACATGCATGACACATATACATCTAATGCAGTTAAAGATTAATGTTAAATACTACATAATTGTTTTTAGTCAACTCTGGCATTTACATATTTACATATATACACAGGACACGAAAAGGTGTGAAGGTATGGAGTCACCTGCCCGCTCACTTTGGTATTCCCCGGGTACTCTGTTCTCCATCACGTATAACCCATCGCGCGCTTACATCAGCTGAAAGAACTTGCAATTGTTGCTACATACGGGCTCTTCTGAAAGTTTATAAATATACATATATACTTATTGTAACCATATTCTCGATAAATAGGAACAGGAAGTTACATACGGGCTCTTCTGAAAGTTTATAAATATATATATATATATACTTATTGTAACCATATTCTCGATAAACAGGAACAGGAAGTTACATACGGGCTCTTCTGAAAGTTTATATAAATATATATATAAATACTTATTGTAATCATAATCTTGATTACTAGGAACAGAAAGCTACATACGGGTTCTTCTGAAAGTTTATATATATATATACGTATTGTGATCATATTCTTGATGAATAAGAACAAGAATCTACATACGGGCTCTTCTGAAAGGTTAGGTGATTCAGCGTGTATTCAGCTAGTGTTGTAGATCACCTTGTCTCTATGATAAACAAGACATTGATTCTTTGACAATAAATGGCTGTAAGTATGCGTAATGTTTGTCTGTGAAAGAATCTGGAATAACAACTACACCATTTGTAAAGATAGAAATACAAAGATCATCTATGGACATTAGATAAATAAATCAAGAAAATAAATAAATAAAATAAATAAAAACTGTCAAGATACATGTACTTATATTTGACAAGAAACGCTGGAACCAAATTGATTTATAATCTATTTAAAATGTTACAATCGTACAATTAACAGCTTTTCCAAATAAATAAAAAAAAGTTGTGTCTTACTCGTACAATGTTAAACGATCAGACTGCGATCCGATACCGATTCCGAAGCGTAGACATGTACGTAGACATGTCTTGTGATATATTACCTGTCATACTCTAAAGGGCAAGGTCAAGGTTAATGGGGAGACATACCTACTATAACAAGGAAAAGGTATTTGAAAGCATGCAATCCGATTTTTCATCAAATACATTAGTCGGGCCGTATAAGTTATGGACCCACATGATTGTGAATGCAATCGAGATGAGTTCGGTCTACAGAAGACATTGCTAGTGTTTTCATCGGAAATCGATAATTTTTGTCTCCTGGGATTTTGTTTGCTGAAATAAATCAAATGTCTTGAAAATTTAACGGTAGAATCTGTGCTGCCATCTAGCGTAGGGGTGGCGGTACTGTGAGTTTGCTACATGTACATGGCCATGCACCATGGAGGCTTTAGAGGCTATATCAGGAACGATGTATGTAAGGAACAACAGCGACAGCCACCAGTATCAGCTACAATTCCACTTAAAACAAAAAACAAAAGAAAACAAAGATGTTATCATTAAACAATTTGCCCCAGGTTGCAACACAATGCAGAACTTGGACAAGAAAACTGTACTGTGCAATGCATGTGCATGCTACTTTCAGATGTAGGTCAAAGGTTACCGTCAGGTTCACATGGTATAAACATTTTGGTACCATCAGAAATGCCTTGTCACAAAGAACAAACATGTTAGAAATGAAAGCCCTACCTATTACAATGCAGTAGTTATGGGCGAGGTTAAAGTTGACAACAGACAGACAGCACAAGAACAGTATGTCCCCGATCTTTCGATCCGAGGGCATCAAAATCAAGAAGAAAATGAAGCTCACAGGCTGCCTCTCCTTAATATTACATCAGAGAAAACTTTGGCCGGGGATCAACTTTACCACCAGAGCTTTCAGTTTTATCCTCATTTAATCCTGCATATGCTCAAAATAATGAAACGCCATGCATTATAAAAATCTCTGAGCAATATTAGTTTAATTGCATAATTGGAAATTCAATTTTAAGATTTCCCTTTCAATATTTATTTCATTATTGAAATTGGTTACAAAGTGCGTTGTGACCAGAATTCATGCTCACAACCAGAATCAGATATGATCATATAATCAGGAACGGCGACAAAGAAGAACACAACTCGATGTCGTTTGTCGGATACTGTTGGCATAACAGTTTTATGGCGACGAGCTACATGTTATATATGGCGACAGACATCAGAAAAGTACATATGCACTGCTGGTACAATGTATATTTTGATTCGTTCTTGTCACTTTTCATCGAAGTAGGATCGGGAGCTAGATCAATAGCTCGTGTTTGGCCCTGCAGAACTTAATTCCGATTATTTAAATCAATGACAAACAAATTCAAAGGTAAAAACCTGAGTTCCAAGAAGGCAGTTTATATAATATGCAACATTTTGTTTAGTACATAGATGAAATCTGTTGATTGATGAATCGTCAATAAATTGTGGTACCTTTAAACTGCTTTATTGTACAACACATTTTAAATGACCAAGCGATGCAAAGATGTCGAAAAAACAAACTAGCTTTCAAAGTCAGACGCTGTCAGATTCTAAGCAAGAACTAGTTAGCGGTTCTGCAAACTAGGTAACAAGTAAAAAAATGATTAAGTATTATCAAACACTTTAAACTCACGCTCTTTTGAAGGAATAACCTGATGGAACTGTACAGAATAAGCAATATCTAATACCAAGCACTGACGAGTCCATATTTACAAGATTAATGATTGTATCATCACTATCGTTTGAAATTACAAAAATAAGATCAACTCAGCATTAAACCAATCTGAAAATCAAACATCAACATATCACCAGAATATAAAACATCGGGACAACATTATACAGAGAGGACGAAATATACCACCGCAGAACAGACGAAATTGTACAACAAATACAGACAAGTTCAAACATACTAGAAAGTCCTTAATGGAGAGAAAAATTTACGACGGAATCAACGTAATATACCAAAGAACAATGCAGTAGACACAGCTGTTAAAAATCAGTAGATACAGTTGTACCACAAAACCAGACCAGGCAGTAGTTACATTTGTACCACAGAATCAGACAAGGCAGTAGATACAGTTGTACCACAGAACCAGACCAGGCAGTAGATACAATTGTACCACAGAATCAGACAAGGCAGTAGATACAGTTGTACCACAGAATCAGACCAGGCAGTAGATACAGTTGTACCACAGAATCAGACAAGGCAGTAGTTACATTTGTACCACAGAATCAGACAAGGCAGTAGATACAGTTGTACCACATAATCAGACCAGGCAGTAGATACAGTTGTACCACATAATCAGACCAGGCAGTAGATACAGTTGTACCACATAATCAGACCAGGCAGTAGATACAGTTGTACCACATAATCAGACCAGGCAGTAGATACAGTTGTACCACAGAATCAGACAAGGCAGTAGATACAGTTGTACCACATAATCAGACCAGGCAGTAGATACAGTTGTACCACATAATCAGACCAGGCAGTAGATACAGTTGTACCACATAATCAGACCAGGCAGTAGATACAGTTGTACCACAGAATCAGACAAGGCAGTAGATACAGTTGTACCACAGAATCAGACAAGGCAGTAGATACAGTTGTACCACATAATCAGACCAGGCAGTAGATACAGTTGTACCACATAATCAGACCAGGCAGTAGATACAGTTGTACCACAGAATCAGACCAGGCAGTAGATACAGTTGTACCACAGAATCAGACAAGGCAGTAGATACAGTTGTACCACAGAATCAGACAAGGCAGTAGATACAGTTGTACCACAGAATCAGACCAGGCAGTAGATACAGTTGTACCACATAATCAGACCAGGCAAAATATACCATAAAAATAAAAGTGGGAAAAAATTACCTTAGGCTGAGCAGACAAGGACAACATTTGTGACAGTCAAAATGACTGATTAGAGAAGACATCAACAAAGCAGAGAAACCCTAACATGAGCGTTTTATTTGAAACTATTTTGAGTCGTACAAACGCTGTTAATGTGACATACACCGCCCGTCTTTGATAAGCAACGTTCTTAGAAATGTCGGCAAAATACTTTAGTTGGAACTAATTCATTTCATTTGTTTTAAAACTTCCGAAACTTTATAGAATATGACTGCGGGCTAGAAACGACATTTCTACAGTGTTGAAGGCAATGCACGCCAGCGAACGTATTTCAAATTAACTTTGTATTTGGAATGTTTTAAGTATTTTCAATTTCGGCTCCAGGTTGAACATGCGCATTTCAAGATGCATTTTAGTAGAAAATGCTACAGACATTGCAAATTACATCATCAATCAGCTTACAATTTATTTGAATCCGTACTACTTGTCACAACCTGAAACTAACAACCGCAGATGAATGATCTCACACAGGTTACACGGTGTGTGTAAGTCTTTATCTTTATCTAGTAAAACATTTCACCAGGACTGTAGATAAATGATTTCACACAGGTTATACGGTGTGTGTAAGTCTTTATCTTTATCTAGTAAAACATTTCACCAGGACTGTAGATAAATGATCTCACACAGGTTATACGGTGTGTATAACTCTTTATCTAGTAAAACATTTCACCAGGACCTTGATAAATGATCTCACACAGGTTATACGGTGTGTATAACTCTTTATCTAGTAAAACATTTCACCAGGACCTTGATAAATGATCTCATACAGGTTATACGGTGTGTATAACTCTTTATCTGGTAAAACATTTCACCAGGACTGTAGATAAATGATCTCACACAGGTTATACGGTGTGTATAACTCTTTATCTGGTAAAACATTTCACCAGGACTGTAGATAAATGATCTCACATAGGTTATACGGTGTGTATAACTCTTTATCTGGTAAACATTTCACCAGGACTGTAGATAAATGATCTCACACAGGTTATACGGTGTGTATAACTCTTTATCTGGTAAAACATTTCACCAGGACTGTAGATAAATGATCTCACACAGGTTATACGGTGTGTATAACTCTTTATCTGGTAAAACATTTCACCAGGACTGTAGATAAATGATCTCACATAGGTTATACGGTGTGTATAACTCTTTATCTGGTAAACATTTCACCAGGACTGTAGATAAATGATCTCACACAGGTTATACGGTGTGTATAACTCTTTATCTGGTAAAACATTTCACCAGGACTGTAGATAAATGATCTCACATAGGTTATACGGTGTGTATAACTCTTTATCTGGTAAACATTTCACCAGGGCTGTAGATAAATGATCTCACACAGGTTATACGGTGTGTATAGCTCTTTATCTGGTAAACATTTCACCAGGGCTGTAGATAAATGATCTCACACAGGTTATACGGTGTGTATAACTCTTCATCTGGTAAACATTTCACCAGGGCTGTAGATAAATGATCTCACACAGGTTATACAGTGTGTAAAGTCAATGTCTTTAATTGGTAAAACATTTCGCCAGGACCTTAGATAAATGATCTTATGCAGGTTATGCGGTGTGTAAAGTCAATGTCTTTATTTGGTAAAACATTTCGCCAGAACAGTGACGTTGGTCGGTGACTCAATGCTTCTTTAGGAAGAGTTACGGAGACGGAAAACCTGAACCTAAGCGACCAACCATGTGTTAAAATACTCGCTCACGACACCAATCGGTCCAGAATCAACTTGTCTCCACCTACCAGTCTCGTCCGCTAATAATCAGACAATACAATGCGTTGTGTCTTTGCGTCTAGTCGAGTCCAAAAGATCCGACCGAACACCAGCAGTAGGTATAGAGGCGTGATTGATAGAAATGTCACATGACTGTTAGGAGATATTTTTTCTTTTAGTTGGCATATGTACTGCCTGTCTTGAAAACTATACAAAAGACATGCACGTGAATAACATCTTTTAATATACAGACGCATATCAGTGTGTTATTTGTGTTATATGAATTGATCCGTGTAATGTCTCGTGAATCAGATTAATAACCTCGAGCTTAGAATCACCATTTTAAAATAGTGATGAATAATCTAAATGAGAAACAAGTATCTTCGCTCGTCTTTTATTTCAGCAACTTCACCATTTTACCACAATACTAATCATGTGAAACGATGACACCTCCGGCAAATGGCAGCATCAACAGTGAAAATATGCTTCGTTAAACCCATACATCCCAGCACGTGCATGCTTACATCATATGCACGGGACTGTCGAATAAAAGTGACAACGAAAGATATCATAAAGCGTATTTAAGTGTCGGCTTAACCTTGTGTGATTATAACACAGTAGAACATGTATAGTATAGATCGACAGCTGACATCATAAAACCATCAGAGACTTTGAAATAATAAATTGGACTCAGCGTGTCGAAACCATTTGTTTGCTGGCTCAGTTAGTTACTTCGTTAATAGATTATGCCATTATGAGGTGATATGTCCTTGCTACCTCTCTGAACAACATAACAGAGGTCCATCGCTTCCTATCCAACGAAATCAGAGGTAAAGTGACTTCTCCAAGGACACGAGAGCGTTGGACGGTCCTGAAGCTAGCTTATTGACATCCAGCACACGGTAAATACTCAGTCTATGATAGACATTCTGGCAAAGTTACAGATATCCACAGAGGGTACACGACAGATATCTGGCAATAATATCAATTAGAGTGTGATGTATCGATAACTACATGGTCACCTTCATCTTATAACACAACCAGTAGAAGATCAGAGTGTGACGTTTCAGTGACTACACGGTAACCTTCACCTTATCACACATCCAGTAGAAGATTACAGTGTGATGTTTCGATAACTATACGGTCACCGTCATCTTATAACACAACCAGTAGAAGATTAGAGTGTGACGTTTTGATAACTACACGGTCACCTTCATCTTATAACACAACCAGTAGAAAATTAGAATGTGGCGTTTTGATGACGACATGGCCACCTTCATCTTATAACACAACCAGTAGAAGATCAGAGTGTGACGTTTTGATGACGACATGGCCACCTTCATCTTATAACACAACCAGTTGAAGATAAGAGTGTGACGTTTCGGTGACTACACGGTCACCTTCTTCTTGTAACACAACCAGTAGAAGATAAGAGTGTGACGATGACTACACGGTCACCTTTACCTTCTAACACAACCAGTAGAAGATTAGAGTGTGACATTTCGGTGACTACACAGTCACCTTCATCTTATAACACAACCAGTAGAAGATTAGTGTGACGTTTCGATGACTACACGGTCACCTTCATCTTATAACACAACTAATAGAAAATGTTCAATTTTTTTGTTTTCTTTTTGCGGATGTTCTCGATAACAATGCAAAAGAGACAAAATATCAGATATAAGCAAGCATTGGTGTAGCTTTACATCGACCATCACCGTGATACCGCTGTAATGGACTCTTTCATCTTTATATCTTTCAATGACCTTCTAAACCAATTGTCCTTGTCTCCCACGTAGCCATATTTATGTAGGTTTGGATCACTCCCACGCTACCGATTTACACACTGGGTTTGAACTTGCCGCGTTTTTCCGTATGCCTAAGCAAAACAAAATGCGTTGATTTATTTTAAAGTCGAACTTCATGAAATTATTGAGGTTTTATTTTACAAGATAGCTTGTGATATTTGATTATGAGAAGTATTTAGATTTGTTGTTCAGTTTGTTGCCTGTGGTATCAGACACTATAACTCTAGGGAAGAAGGCCGTTCCAAAATGGCTATTTTCCGGATGGTTTCAAAATTTAAAATCGATAAACATCCGACGTCAAGGCAACGGGAGAAAAATACTGTAATCAAATTATAACCGATACAGAACCGATGACAGGTCTGTTTATAAACAAAGACCCCCTACCTGACATTTATCGTCATATCTATGAACTAATTCCATCGTGATGGAGGAGATGGGACAGAGTGTATTTATCTTCAATTTTACTAATTGACAAGTCATTTTAACGTCTGAACTAAACTTATTGGTGTTGATAAATAAAAATAAAAGTTTTTGAAGAGTGTGCAGGTCTGAACTGCCCAATGACAAAGACGACCATGGGGAATCACTACTTTCAGAACCCTTACAGATAGTATTAATTAATTTACAGGCACTTTAACAACAACCCACTGAGTGCTCAACGCGAAATTAGATGGGGAGATAATCACATCTATTTCACCCCCCACCCCACCCCCCACGCACACACACACACACACACACACACACACACACACACACACACACACACACACACACACACACACACACACACACACACACACACACACACACAACCACCCCCGAACTTGGATACTTGAAATATAACGATGAAATTGCAAATAAATAAAATACAGATAATATTTCTTTTGAAGTTTAAATATGTTTTTTTATTTGATAACATAACGAACAAGCTAAGCAATATTTGTAAATAATTACAGCAATCTAAATATCTACATAAATGAAAGTGTAGAAAAAAGTTTAACGCGATCCTTGAAATATTACATACTTCCGGCAATCTTATCGCAAAAGTAAAAACAGGCGAAGTAATATAGAGGGGCGATATGGTATTAATGAAGGTGACTTGCACAAAGTACATACATGTAGAGATCTTCAAAGATACTTAAATGATGAATGGGGTTTATTGTTCTGGTAAAATAATAAAGAACTTTCGAGTAAATGAGGACGGGAACAGGCAAGTCCTTACACATAAGCATCTTACAAAAATATTTAAAGGCATAATATCGACATATTGTGTAGTGTGCGGGAACTATCACATACAAATCCCTTTACAAGTATCAGAATCAGCAACGTCAGTAAGAGGGACTGTGAGAAAGACAGAAACAAGCACTTGTAGAGTGGGGCTGTGTTAGACAAATCTGTCGATTCGGAATATATGAAGTATTTTCAGGAGATAAAATGAATTAGAAGTACTTTAGGTGATAAATCAGCCGAAGTAACACACGGTCTGACATTAGGGCTTGAGGAGCTGAATATCCCACCAGCCACTTCCTCCTGACGGATCTGGTCTCAAGGACCTCTCCTATTACCCTGTTTATTGTTGGCCATCTTGAGTCGAACAGATGATCCAATATATATACGGAGAGGATATATGCGAGGAACGCCCAAACTCCGTCCTTAAATACCAGATGGAACTTCATCTTTGTTTTCATTACAATGCTCGAGGCGCATTGAAATAAGTAATAACACCGGGACTTTTATTTGTATTTGGTGAAATAAAACATGAATTCCTAACAATGAAACCTTAAGTTGTATTTGTGATTTATGCTATAAGACAAATGTGTGTAAAGAAATAATGTATACATTGATGATGTAGTTTATATAGGTTTGATGTGTAATGGCTATTAAGTTCATGTGGTATGACGATATCTGTTTTCAAGATTGAAAACTTCGCTATAGATTTTAGGCAGTTCATTCTATGTTCAGTATGGCGACAAAACCTCATTCTTCAGGGACAGCTTTCTATCTTCTCCTGGTTTGTTAGAGGTAACATTGTATAGGGGATTCAATGGTTATAGTCCGGTGGAGTGGTCATCTGTAAATGTTACCTATGTTACAAAGTACCGTATGATCCGTGAATATCCGTTTTCTTATTTTATGATAAGATGCAATATTCTACACGGTATTCTAACACCAAATAGTAATGAGTCTTAGAGAAAAAAAAAACCCTTTTAACCTGACATTCCGGATTTACTATAAGAGAAACACTTCCGAATCACAAGGTGCTTTGATACTGACAGACACATTTTTCATTCTGTACTTACTTTTCACCTTCGTTTTCTTTCTAACTTTTTGTATCGACTTCACAATCACGATTCCTGATGAAAACAGTGCCTGTAACTTTTACAACTGATATATCTTGTATATGACCTTTACCAATCTAATTACTTTTTCACATTCATTGTTTGTTCATTGTTTTTTAAACCCATCTTGTATTTTATGGTGCTCTTTGAGCTCAATCATACACACGGACAATGTTCATGTGGTAAACTTGTATATGGTATTGTGTATACTCATTCTAGGATGTTCCTATGGGAAACGCGGCAATCCTATTTAATACATTTCGTTATCCGTGGCCTGACGTTAACATCATTATAATTTGATAATACATGTATCCCGAATTCTTATCCCGAGAAAAGTCAAATTGTCAACAATCCAATCAGTATGATCAGTATGTTGATTCTGAACTCACTATACCATGAGATCAAAAGGAATGATTTCTTGTATCTAAAACAAATACAACACATCTAATCAGCGTGTCCGTGGAGGCTTTGCAATATCATCTGTCAAAACTGATTCTTCCTGTAAACTTGATTCATAATTATATTGACCATGCACTGTGACAGCGTTATTATCGGGAAATCAAACACCATAATCAAGGAAATAATTAGCAAATGAAACTCAAATGAATTTTTAGTCATTTACGATAAAACCAAAACAAAACAAAAATAATAAATAATAATAATAAAAACGAGTGCCTATTATAGCGTCTTTTCTATCATGCCGCTATGTCTTACACACGTCTTTCCTGAATGTGTTTTACATAGCTACTTAAGTAACACAGCCTCGCACGCACATTAACACGAGAAGTAGTTCAATGGTCATAATGTACAGAAAACAATTTAAAGATTTCAAATAACTCGGCGTTGACTAATAATGACTTTAAAATCATATAAAGAAATGTAAAACAAGTCTTGATAAGACAGGATTATATTTGAATATTTCTTAAATTAAAACTGTAATGATATCGTTTTTTATACTGTCTTTTATCTTACAAACGTCACTGTTGTGTGTTATTAGAAAACCTCGCACCTTATGACCATTGTTAGGCGATAAAATGACGGATCGTAGAGCACCGAGGGCAAGACTGAATATTTCATTACAGGTTTGGACACTTTTCACATTCAATTATAGTTGTTTCCCCTATTGTATTGAAATACAGTAAATCAATTTTGCAGTATTGGAGAACTAAATACCACAAGTTTGCCAATGACGAGTACATCATCTCTAGCCTAATAGTTGTGTGATTGATGTTCTTTAAGGATGGAGATTGTCTCTAAGCTTGGGCCTTGTGGGATCGTTTACAGAACATAAAATATATCTCGTGAGAACTTCGGAGTGCTACGCCATACATCATAGTGGCTGATACCACTGGCTACATATAAGTATATACAGCTCGTCCCTTTCCCTGTCCCCATCTTCTTCTTTCGTGTGAAAATGTGTTAAAATCGCGTATATATCTTTATACATTCTATTTTAAAAAGTGCTTCCATATTTTCAGATCTAAGCTGATGGAGTTGAGGTGATACAGTGCAAGTTGGCAATATTTTATAATAAGTACAGTAGAAAGTAAAAGCACTTTGTACTTAAAGTCGCCGCTGTATGGATGGTTTTCATATAAAGTAATTGATAAACTTAAAATCAATTCGATGTCGCATGATATGTAATTTGGCTTTAAATCACGAGAACAGTCAGCAAATATAGTATGTTTTGACTTCGGACACAAAAAGATGTCGAGCTGTGCTATGTAACTGTAAAGGTTTTGTCGTTATGTTTTGAAATTTAATTATCTGCCAGAGAACTACATTTTTAGATTGTTATGTACACGTTACTAGATAAAATGTCTTGTTTATTTACCCCATACTGTTAATAATGTAGATATATTTTATCAGTTTTCCGCAGTTAGACGGATGACATGCTTTTTCTACTTCACGTGTCTTCCGATATTTACAGAAACGTTAAACATATGTGAATTAAGAATGGTAATATTCGTGAACTGTTTATATGTCAGTTAAGTGCCAACTTTCCCCACAAGTAAACATATCTGTTTCATTACTTTCTGAAAATATATGTTTAAGATGTGCCTATTGGCTTCGAAATCAACCTAGCCACTCTTTACTCAAGATTAAATTCTTACACATAGAAGACCGTCTGTTCTCAAGGTCTTTGAAGTGTATTCACATAGACGAACAGCCGTATTATCACATACATACTATAATAATAAATCAAGTAGATAGATGTCGATATCATAGCTGAACTTTTGACACTGTGAGGTGTCAGATGTGAGATTACAAATGCAAACAACATACCTGTTAAACCTTGAGATTGCAGGTAGCTTCCTGGTTGTGCACCAGTTCCGTTCGTGGGTGTAAATCAGGAACTGAAAAGGGACAAAGTCAGAATTGAAAGTTAATGATGCTTCAAGCATCGCCCAAACTGATGTACAATTCTAAACAACTCCACAAGGAGATATAGCAGATATGTCAAGATCAATTATACAGAGAAGGAATTACTGGGCTTCTTTATGTGTGGTATAAAGTGGTTTGTAGTGTACCGTATCTGTTTTTATCATACACATACAGTTTCGTCTGTTGATGTACTGTATTCGATCACATTTGGTATTTTGTATACAATATATAAATGTAGAATTAAAATATCAATCATGAAAATGGAAAAAGCAAGTGGTAAGAGATCGGCAAAGAAATTACTTTGGCCAAGGATTGGATACCCCTGAGCAAGTCCTCATGCTAAGATGCATAATGACTTGATGATAATCAGTTGCTACAAAAGGATTGACAATCCGTCCGATTATGTTCTCGTTATAGAAGTGTGTGGAGGCGCTTTTCCCGAGGTATGACCAGTGATGCTAACCTATATGGATCAAAATGTCGGCAATGCAAGGGCTAACAACATTATTGTCAACCTCAATATATTGAATATAATACACAGCCTCACACCCAGTCTTTTACATTGGCGATAGAACAAATTGTATCATTTAAAGTTACTTCGAAATCTTATCGCTTTTCAATCAAGATACATTCATTCGGTGGATATATCAAAAATCAAATTTGAAAGCAATGAAAGGAAAGGAAGCGTCTTTGAAATACGATTTGCGGTCTGTGGAGGTAAATATTGGATCAAACAAATGTAATGTAACAGCCCATGTGTATTGACGTTTTTAACCTGCAGACATTGTATTCGGGGCAATGCTGAGAATCCTTAGACAGACTCTCAATTACCAATTATATATTCCATTGTACACGGAGCCCGTTTTTGGCAACAACGTATTTCCCCGAAACCAGTCTCGTAAACTAACGTCAATAACGTTAGGTCATATATTTAAACGTACAACGATGTACCCCAAATAGTCTACACGGGCTAGTCATGCATGTATCATGAATGTAATTTCATCAAATACGGAACACTTAACTTTATTGGGACAACGTAAATATATTCAGAGATGGCCCTAAGCAGACCAGTTCTCGAGAAAGCGGGTGATAATTTTGTAGGTTTACAGTAAATTAGTGGTCATTTGCCCCTATTTAAGAGACGTGGATACTGTATAACATATGACACTGAGTGTTGAGCGATATTTGTAACCTATCAAAATAAGACTATATACGGGCGACGGATGCTACCTGCAAGTAAAACGTGTTTTATAAGAAAAATGCGGAGTTCTTACCAACAGATAACTTGACATTTCCAGTCTGTGTCTGAAATAAGCTGGACCAATTTGAAGTCTCAGAGCCTATACAGGCATGTTTTTATAAGGTGGTCGAATGTTTCACATAACTCCAGCTGTTATACACAGCTTACACAACAAATATTTCAAGTCTGCAGTTAAAGAGTTGGGAACCCTAGACGGAAATTCTAATAGTTCTAAATGAAGAAGATATCCCTGAAGACTGAAATATAATCCAAACAATTTGTATTGTAGAAGCATGCATCACCAAGGGAGGAGAGCTGTCTTCCTCGTTCATCTTCACTTCACATTGATTTCTCTTATCAAAGACAGTTGACATCACTTTAAAGTGCATAATACACCTGCGTGATTGATCTGGTTTTAGTAATCTTACCACTCCTAATTAAAACAACTGAGAGAGAATAGCTGGTTCTGTCATATGGAATAGATACATTTGCGTAGTGGGTGTCATGTGTATATGTATTATAGAGGATCGAGAATCATGCCGATGAAGGGACAGTGGATACATATGCGAAAGGAATACATTATGATGCTTATATATTATAAAAAAAAAATAGAATAAAAAGAAACTAAACAAAAAAAAAAAAAAAAAAAAAAAAAAGTTAAAAAAAGACAAAAAAAGAAAAATCAAAAGAACAAAAAAAAGCCGATATAACAGTGCATGCAAAAATAATTTTTTAAACAGTTATTCAATATAGGATATTGCAATATCTATTGGTTCGTCTTTTACATTTATTTCATCCAATTTTGATTTTCCAAAGTATCCGCTAAGTTTAGCAATTTCGGTCCATCATCAATAATGAGTCCCGAAACGACAGAAGTATTTGATTCAGTTTAATGGATCCTTATTCTATGGTATATTTGATTGCAATATTTTATTGAAAGCTGTCGTTCACGTGTGCATTTTGTCCGTGCACAATCCTTTATAGTGTTTGCACTTGCATGTGTGAATCGTACAGATTTTCTCGGTACTATTTACATTTACAGCAGTTTAAATCCATATGAAATAATAACTATAAACACAGAGACTATGAAAAAATGCTTTAAAGAAAAAGAGAGCCTATGACATAGCGCCGACCTCTTAAAAATAATAATGAAAATGATTGTGACTCATCTTCGACCGCTTTGGCTAAAATAGAGACTGACATCGCGGTGATCTCTTAGAATTTAATAGATAAATTAGAAAGACATCGGTTTAACTCAGATCGCTTAAAACATGAGACCAGATTCGGCCACTTTACAAGAAAAAAAAGAAACATTTCTGTTCATCATATCAGCATTTTGTTTGTTATATATCATCATAACAAAGACGAGAAGGACCTCAGATAGTTGGACATACAATACATGGAATACAGGGAACTAATGCTCCCCTGATAATAAATAGATGTCGTGGTTTACAGGGAGGTAGACGGATGGTTCTCTGATAATAAATAGATGTCGTGGTTTACAGGGAAGTAGACGAATGGTTCTCTGATGATAAATAGATGTCGTGGTTTACAGGGAGGTAGACGAATGGTTCTCTGATAATAAATAGATGTCGTGGTTTACAGGGAGGTAGACGAATGGTTCTCTGATGATAAATAGATGTCGTGGTTTACAGGGAAGTAGACGAATGGTTCTCTGATGATAAATAGATGTCGTGGTTTACAGGGAAGTAGACGAATGGTTCTCTGATGATAAATAGATGTCGTGGTTTACAGGGAAGTAGACGAATGGTTCTCTGATGATAAATAGATGTCGTGGTTTACAGGGAAGTAGACGAATGCTCCCCTGATAATAAATAGATGTCGTGGTTTACAGGGAGGTAGATGAATAGTCATCTGATAATAAATAGATGTCGTGGTTTACAGGGAAGTAGACGAATGGTTCTCTGATAATAAATAGATGTCGTGGTTTACAGGGAGGTAGATGAATAGTCATCTGATAATAAATAGATGTCGTGGTTTACAGGGAAGTAGACGAATGGTTCTCTGATAATAAATAGATGTCGTGGTTTACAGGGAGGTAGATGAATTGTCATTTGATGATAAATAGATGTCGTGGTTTACAGGGAGGTAGATGAATGGTTCTCTGATAATAAATAGATGTCGTGGTTTACAGGGAGGTAGATGAATGGTTCTCTGATAATAAATAGATGTCGTGGTTTACAGGGAAGTAGACGAATGGTTCTCTGATAATAAATAGATGTCGTGGTTTACAGGGAAGTAGACGGATGGTTCTCTGATAATAAATAGATGTCGTGGTTTACAGGGAGGTAGATGAATGGTTCTCTGATAATAAACAGAAGTCGTGGTTTACAGGGAAGTAGACGAATGGTTCTCTGATAATAAATAGATGCCGTGGTTTACAGGGAAGTAGACGAATGGTTCTCTGATAATAACCAGAAGTCGTGGTTTACAGGGAAGTAGACGAATGGTTCTCTGATAACAAACAGAAGTCGTGGTTTACAGGGAAGTAGATGAATGGTTCTCTGATAATAAATAGATGCCGTGGTTTACAGGGAAGTAGACGAATGGTTCTCTGATAATAACCAGAAGTCGTGGTTTACAGGGAAGTAGACGAATGGTTCTCTGATAATAACCAGAAGTCGTGGTTTACAGGGAAGTAGACGAATGGTTCTCTGATAACAAACAGAAGTCGTGGTTTACAGGGAAGTAGACGAATGGTTCTCTGATAACAAACAGAAGTCGTGGTTTACAGGGAAGTAGATGAATGGTTCTCTGATAATAAATAGATGCCGTGGTTTACAGGGAAGTAGACGAATGGTTCTCTGATAATAAATAGATGCCGTGGTTTACAGGGAAGTAGACGAATGGTTCTCTGATAACAAACAGAAGTCGTGGTTTACAGGGAAGTAGATGAATGGTTCTCTGATAATAAATAGATGCCGTGGTTTACAGGGAAGTAGACGAATGGTTCTCTGATAATAACCAGAAGTCGTGGTTTACAGGGAAGTAGACGAATGGTTCTCTGATAATAACCAGAAGTCGTGGTTTACAGGGAAGTAGACGAATGGTTCTCTGATAATAAACAGAAGTCGTGGTTTACAGGGAAGTAGACGAATGGTTCTCTGATAACAAACAGAAGTCGTGGTTTACAGGGAAGTAGATGAATGGTTCTCTGATAATAAATAGATGTCGTGGTTTACAGGGAAGTAGACGGATGGTTCTCTGATAATAAATAGAAGTCGTGGTTTACAGGGAAGTAGACGAATGGTTCTCTGATAATAACCAGAAGTCGTGGTTTACAGGGAAGTAGATGAATTGTCATCTGATGATAAACAGAAGTCGTGGTTTACAGGGAAGTAGACGGATGGTTCTCTGATAATAAATAGAAGTCGTGGTTTACAGGGAAGTAGATGAATTGTCATCTGATGATAAAAAGAAGTCGTGGTTTACAGGGAAGTAGATGAATTGTCATCTGATGATAAATAGATGTCGTGGTTTACAGGGAGGTAGATGAATTGTCATTTGATGATAAATAGATGTCGTGGTTTACAGGGAAGTAGATGAATTGTCATCTTGATGATAAATAGATGTCGTGGTTTACAGGGAAGTAGACGAATGGTTCTCTGATAATAAATAGATGTCGTGGTTTACAGGGAAGTAGACGAATGGTTCTCTGATAATAACCAGAAGTCGTGGTTTACAGGGAAGTAGATGAATGGTTCCCTGATAATAAATAGATGTCGTGGTTTACAGGGAAGTAGACGGATGGTTCTCTGATAATAAATAGATGTCGTGGTTTACAGGGAAGTAGACGAATGGTTCTCTGATGATAAATAGATGTCGTGGTTTACAGGGAAGTAGACGAATGGTTCTCTGATAATAAATAGATGTCGTGGTTTACAGGGAAGTAGACGGATGGTTCTCTGATAATAAATAGAAGTCGTGGTTTACAGGGAAGTAGACGAATGGTTCTCTGATGATAAATAGATGCCGTGGTTTACAGGGAGGTAGATGAATTGTCATTTGATGATAAATAGATGTCGTGGTTTACAGGGAAGTAGACGAATGGTTCTCTGATAATAAATAGATGTCGTGGTTTACAGGGAAGTAGACGAATGGTTCTCTGATAATAACCAGAAGTCGTGGTTTACAGGGAAGTAGATGAATGGTTCCCTGATAATAAATAGATGTCGTGGTTTACAGGGAAGTAGACGGATGGTTCTCTGATAATAAATAGATGTCGTGGTTTACAGGGAAGTAGACGAATGGTTCTCTGATGATAAATAGATGTCGTGGTTTACAGGGAAGTAGACGGATGGTTCCCTGATAATAAATAGATGTCGTGGTTTACAGGGAAGTAGACGGATGGTTCTCTGATAATAAATAGAAGTCGTGGTTTACAGGGAAGTAGACGAATGGTTCTCTGATGATAAATAGATGCCGTGGTTTACAGGGAGGTAGATGAATTGTCATTTGATGATAAATAGATGTCGTGGTTTACAGGGAAGTAGACGGATGGTTCTCTGATAATAAATAGATGTCGTGGTTTACATGGAAGTAGATGAATTGTCATCTGATGATAAATAGATGTCGTGGTTTACAGGGAAGTAGACGGATGGTTCTCTGATGATAAATAGATGTCGTGGTTTACAGGGAAGTAGACGAATGGTTCTCTGATAATAAATAGATGCCGTGGTTTACAGGGAGGTAGATGAATGGTTCCCTGATAATAAATAGATGTCGTGGTTTACAGGGAAGTAGATGAATGGTTCTCTGATGATAAATAGATGTCGTGGTTTACAGGGAAGCGTGGTTTACAGGGAGGTAGATGAATTGTTCTCTGATAATAAACATAAGTTAGGTTTTATAGGGAGGGAGACGAATGATTCACTCTGTTGATATACAGGGAATATTCTCGTTATGACATTCGTGAAAGGCAAAGTTTACATTAGCAAGAATTCTTGATACAACACATTAAAAATGACGAAGATAACAACATGTCAACATAATCATAATCATAATAGTTCAAATTCCATAAAAAATACAGCAAATATTTAAATGGGAACTCCTGATAATAACAAGTATGTGAAGGTGCACCTTTCCATCTAGATTTTGACTTGTCTTTCGATCACTTGGGAATTTGCTCAATCGTCTACTCGGGGCTTCAAAACTTAGACTCTTAGCCTCACTGACGAGTCGTAGAAGTATGAAACAGCAGTATAATTCTGTTTAATTCATTGTTTTGCTATACTGTGTCTTATCTAAATTTTTATTTAAAGACCGTTTTAATTTTTTTTGTCTTTTGTACCATCAACGATGGTGGGGCATCTGGACAAACCATGTTATATAGTCTTTGTAATGCAGAAAACAAATAATGGTAGAGACAGACACGTCAATTATTGCATACCGGGAAAACATGTCTCGCCACAAGTGCGCTTTCCGTGTGTGGTTTTGGTCTGGTGAGTAAATGGGATGAATAATTACAGAATGAATTACTTTCTGAACAATCGAATTTGCGAACAAAAAAAAAACAAAAACAAAAAAAAAAAAAAAACAAAAAAACAGAAAACAAAAAAATAAATAAATAAAAAATAAATAAAAAAAAATGAAAGTCTGCTGATGTCTGTTTGTCAGGAGACGGAAAAGGAACAGCTATTTCTATATGAAATATCAGTGGTCCTACGATCATACCTCACTAAGCAGCAGTATCATCGACTCTTGATAAACTAATACTAGTAATGGTATAAGCTTCATTATCATTAAACCAGAGGGAACGTTCTTGACGAAAAGCATTACAACATTCCGTGAACATAAAGCTCGCACATGACCATGATTAGATCAAAGACCCATAAAACATTGATGCTGTATCGATCAAACATTTCCTTTGTCTCATCAATTGACCAACACAGTGACATATTGCCCATAAAATAGTATCATATCAACGAATGACCCATTTTCGTTACCCTCTGTGAACCGATCTTGCTATAAATGGAACGGAACTCAACAAACAATGTGTTAGAAGGATAAATACAAGGATACAAAGAGGTATTCTTGCATGTGAACCGCAATATGTTAAAAACAAAACCATACTTAACCCTAAGATGAAATAAGCTTTGTGAGATAGTCAGTAAAACAAATTTAGTTAATGCAAAAAAATAATGCATAAAAATATATAAGGAACGAATATTTTCTCCCTTGGATCTGAATTCGAACTGGCGATATATGCTTTTTCGATCCCATTACAATGTCTTCTGTGAACCAGCTACATGTTTATTGATCACGTATTTCAGTTTCACTTAAAAAGCTCCAACGGAGCATTTGTAGATAGTTCATTATCAAACTAAAAGTAAAATATTTGATATATATGGCAAAGTGTCTAGTCAGGAGCACATAATAACAAACCTGATGTCATGACAGAAGGATTTCTAGATTTGAAATCGAATGAACTGTAATCAATTGAGGTTTTAATTGTGGAAAGACTTGCTCCCATTGCACGGCGGAGGAGGTATCTTGCTAAAACACGGTCATGAGAAATAGAAACTGTCACATCACTATTGGGCCGAGGAGGAGACACACCGATCTGTAACAAGGTTCCAACAGTCGACAAGTGTAAGGAACGGCTTAAAATCAATCTTGTTTCGCACGGCGGTCTGGGAAAATGCTGAAAAAACTCACAGCAAGCTAATTGTGTTATTTGGTGAAGACAATGCTTCGTTTTATAAATTGGTTATTTTTGTGTAGAAGAACCATATCATTCGGCATTAATTTGGTTTGAAATAATACATGCACAGCTTGATTTTAGTGTTTTTCGGTGCATCCATCCTTACAAAACAAGCTGCATCGCATATCCGAACAAAACGTAAAGGGAGTCAAAATTGAAAACAACACTAGAAAACCTACAACTGATGATTAACCATAGTTCTCCAACACAGATAAAAGCAACACCTAACATATCTATCAAATCGCACTAAAATTCATACTGATAACTATTGAGCGATACATCAAATCCCACTAACAACTGTTCAATCATTACAAGCAGTCGTGTATCATTTAGGTACCAGGAATACACTGTTCTATCAAACCACCACGTATGACTTGCAGAGGTCAAAACATTCAATATCACAATCATTCTTGCTAACTAGGAAAGAATAATTGAATCTTAGCTGACAACTTATATAAAGCTTTGCTCTTCCATACCATTCTATACGACACAACATCGTCATGCGTATTAGTCTTTTACTTTCGTACATAACATACCATAATATCGTAATACAGTTATTGTACAAAGGTACAATTACACGTAACACATACATTAAAGACACCATACACATGTATCAACTACGTAAGAAAGTATATATGTTTTGTATTTTGTAGTTACACGTGATTGGTGATTATTTTCCATAACTCGAAGTAATGTGCCACATATGACATCATAATAGGCTGATGTCGAACACATTACAACTTTGTACGGCAACCTTTTGTACAATCTTTAAGATAGTAATTGGTAGTCCATCATGGTGGACTTCTAATCCCCAAAGTTCTCCTTAACCCATTTCAACTAATTAGAATAAGGAAATAATTGATTTACAGATCTAGTGCACATATGTGATCTATATTTTGACATCTCTTGCGATCACTTTAGATGACACCTGACACCCTTAGTACTCGACGAGTCCCAGAGGAACGAACCAGCTGTATAAGAGTTTAATCAAATGACTTGCACTAAATCTGATTCTATATTTCCTTATGAGGCGCAATTCACACACGTGTCCTTTGTACAATCTTCGGGAGGGACTGCAGGTAAGACAATACTGTTTGAATCTTAGTCCCTGAGGTTTCCCTTAACCTACTTGCCATGTTTTCAGTCATTTCAATAGTAGTACGCTTCAGATTAAACACATGTACTTGCCGTTCTTTTGAAATTGTCAGATATAGAAAAATTACGAAATCTATGAAAGGAAGGGCCAGTGTTCCCCCAGTCGACTCATGCCAGTAGGTTTCACAGTTATGACCCTTAGCACCACTGACAAGTCCTTGGAAGCCGTATCGTGCAATTTGATTAATTTATTTTCTTTATCGTATCTAATTTCATATTTGTATTTAGAAATAACGTTGCCATTTACTTTTGTGTCTTCTGCATAATGCCCCCTTGTATATATGTATAAAACACGTGAACAATCAGGACTATCACTATATAAATTTATATGGCAACAGAAAAAATGAGTGTTTACCATGCAAAATATACGATACTCAATAGACGGTACAATGAAATTACATTCTTTACTAAAACTTGTAAATAAAAGGTTATTTAAAAAGAAATCTTGGAACTCTCCGTCACACTTTCGGTGACATCAGAAAAAGTGCATGTTTATTAAATCAAAGATATGAAATGAAAAGTATGAGAATTCACTCGAGAATATTTACCATCAGAAAGGAAGATGTCTCCCAGTAGACATTATCTTTCTATACAATACAGAGAGTGTTTTGGTCTAGCAAGCAGTTGGATGGCCATTAAATACCCATTGTACAACCCCACTTTAATCAGAACTATAATGGGTTATAAATTCAGGGTTGTAAGACTCTATTGCATTTTAATTTGTAAACACTATCTGAACTCTATTTTTCCAAGGATGTTGGTAACAGTAAGGTTAGATATATCTGGTTTAAGGACTGTGACCTCGTTAAACTGATTTTAAATAGAGCACCACAAGGGAGGCGTTAGTTTTGGGATTGTATAACTTCATTGCTGGTGGTGTATTGTTAATAATCACATATCCCTGATGTTGTATTTAATCACGTTTTTAAGGAGTCCCTGGATTACATAACATTGTTTTACTTCTTTACTGTCAATTAAATCTTCAAAAGTTGACATATCATCTCAGAGACAGAAAAAAAATCGTCATGCAATGGGCTCATCAGATATCACACAATAATTGTTTTCTTTTCTTCATGTTTCTAGCAAATGATCTCTCTGGGGAATATAGATTAATCCTATTGTCGTGGCATACGTTAACACGCAAAATCAAATGATTTTCATCATTACCATATGGGAGGATAAGACTTTTGATCGTTTATCGATGTAAATCCTGATATTAGGCATGCAATCAGTCGTTAAAGACTTTGTTGAAGTTAAAGTATAAGAGGTCTAAATCTGCGTTGGTATTGGTTTTATATCTTTGTGGACATGACATTGACCGTGTCTGGAGTGAACAGAATACCAATCAATACCAATATATATGTCTACTGTTTAAAGACTGTGGTTAATATGTCCAGCCAAATAATCAGAGACATTCGTGTTATTTTACAGACGATTTTAATCAAACAATTGTCTCATGTTGTGGTATTGCTTCCGATGTCTGTTTTGGGTCTTAAAATTATATCGATTGTTTCAATTACAAAATAAAAATTGTATGGTTGTGTTTTTGTGTGCGTATATAAGGGGTGATAGGACAGTACAACGACATTCTGCTTTCAGTTATTATCTAGCATTTCTAGAGAGATAATAACGCATGTATGAAAACATTCGTTTCTAGAAAGCAAGGATAAGGACTTCATGCTCTTCCTTATTGGACGGAATAGTTTGAAGCCAAGGTTTGATTGAAGCTGCTTGTTGCACCAAAGTTATCACCGTTACCGAAAAAAGCGTGAGAAGAAAAATATTTGAAAAATGATATGAATTAAGTAAAGGCATATTGTTGTTTGTTAATATCACTCTGAACGTGCTTTGTGTTTAAGCTAGGGTTAGTTGTTGATCGTGATTGTTTAGAGAGATGGTCCAGCGACAGGAATGGCCGAAGTACTTGATCTGGCAGATGTAAAGTCATGTCGGTTGCTTAAAGACAAATTGCGATGACCCGGTATAGCAGAAAGTGAATTAACTAATGGCTCGCGAATGTTTATCGTGTTAAATCCTCATCTGGTCAGAAACGCACCGGACAGTCCGGGCAGAAATTATCTGTTATGACAACATGATTAAATCAGTGAAGTGTGACAATAACCAAAGACAAAGCAAATCAGATAACAATTGTCTGTGTTACAGTAGCGTGATCATTACTGTGTATATATTGGAGACTGAAAGGGCTTGGTCAGGAATTCCGCTTTATACGAAACAGTAAATTATAAATACGGTATGACACGTGTTATTACAGGTTTTGCTGACGTCATCTGCGGGAACCTCTGTATCAGGAGTCTGTGAGCATCACAGGCACAGCGTATTCGGTACATACATAATTTCTAGTAATATATCATCATTATACTAGCATTTCCCAGGTTCTTAAAAAATCTGATCCGAGTTATGAAAGATTATTTCGTATAAAATGTTCCCCGACATTAGGGACATATATCATCAATAATTGAGGTGATTTATGTGAAGTTTTGAAATCCATTGATGTTTTAAAAGTTTATGACAATGTAGACGAACTTTAAAATAAGCAAACTCCAGGTTTGTAAAGCAATACTCTACTATAAATTAACGACGTATTATAGGTGCTTCATAAAACAGTATTATAAACAGGAACAACACTATCATACGATATAAAAAGGATAACACTATCATACGACATAAAAGTATAACACTATCATACGACATAAAAAGATAACACTATCATACGACATGAAAAGATAACACTATCATACGACATAAAAAAGATAACACTATCATATGACATAACAAAAGATAACACTATCATACGACATAACAAAAGATAACACTATCATACGACATAAAAAGATAACACAATCATACGACATAAAAAGATGACACTATCATACGACATAAAAAGGATAACACTATCATACGACATAAAAAGATAACACTATCATACGACATAAAAAGTATAACACTATCATACGACATAAAAAGATAACACTATCATACGACATAAAAAAGATAACACTATCATACGACATAAAAAAGATAATACTATCATACGACATAAAAAGTATAACACTATCATACGACATAAAAAGTATAACACTATCATACGACATAAAAAGATAACACAAACATACGACCTAAAAAGATAACACTATCATACGACATAAAAAGTATAACACTATCATACGACATAAAAAGATGAACTATCATACGACATAAAAAGGATAACACTATCATACGACATAAAAAGATAACACTATCATACGACATAACAAAAGATAACACTATCATACGACATAAAAAGTATAACACTATCATACGACATAAAAAAGATAACACTATCATACGACATAAAAAAGATAACACTATCATACGACATAAAAAGATAACACTATCATACGACATAAAAAGTATAACACTATCATACGACATAAAAAGTATAACACTATCATACGACATAACAAAAGATAACACTATCATACGACATAAAAAGTATAACACTATCATACGACATAAAAAGTATAACACTATCATACGACATAAAAAAGATAACACTATCATACGACATAAAAAGATAACACAATCATACGACATAAAAAGATAACACTATCATACGACATAAAAAGTATAACACTATCATACGACATAAAAAGATAACACTATCATACGACATAAAAAAAGATAACATACAAGTAAGCTAATAAGGAGAAATGGAACAAAACATTCAAAGTGTAGATGGATGAGTGCACTTACAGCATACATAAAAAACATGTAAAAAATGGACTTGGGTATGGTTCAACATGAGCCAAAAGCCAAATCCTACAAGTACAAACGCTCTACTAATGGCCGAAATGGAGGCATTGTAAAGTGCGAAATATAGCCATGGAATGAGACTTTCAGAGACGTTAAAGAATGATGACATGTCAACGTTTACAAAGTTTAGGGGCAGTCGATCCGGAAGGGTCGCCCGCTATGTTAACAATACTGCTCCATTACCGTTCCCCATTGTCTTCATCAACTATATTCCATGAGTTTCTGTGTAAGACATTTTTTTGTTCATATTTTACCCTCTTTTTATTGAAATGAAGTTTGGATTATGATTATGTTGATATTGATGTATTTTCTTGTTTTTCTTTAAATATCTATAATGGATCTGGACCTAAGAATTCAACAATGCTCGAGTAAACGACAACAGTTCATATTTACAAAAAAAAACTGAAGAGTTGGTGACTAACTGAGCCACGATCACGCCGCGGTATCGTGACGTAGAGGTTCATCACTGAAGTTAGCATCACAACGTGTTAAAGTCCTTAGCTAAATGACATTATCCTATAAAAGACATTGGAAGCTTATCACTTCTACTGATACCCGAGGGCAAGGTCCTGTCGGTGGTGGTAAATCAAGCGTACCGCGAACTTGCGTGTGACTGCAGTATTAATCGTCGCGTCAGGATTCGCACGAGCTTCGCTGTGACACAAGACTGTTTCATTTATTCGTCTTTTTGCCAGAAAGTCAGTCATTTATAAGATATATAAGCTTAATTGTAGTCATGTCAATTTGTAGGCTTTACAGAAGATAGGTATGTGAAGTTAGGTCTAAAACTGCAAAACTCAAACAAAGGATAGCTCTGATTGATTAATCACATTTGAAAAAGGAAATCCATTGATTAACCTAAAGTGCAATGCAAACAAGTGTAATCATTTAACAATAGAAGAAACATTGATACTGATGGAGACGTCAATCAAGAGAGAGCAGAATGACACCTCACAATGTTTCCCACATTACACTTGATACAAGCTGATCATACCACCAATTCATTTACAGGTGGACCACTTTCATCACGACCTGAAATTACACACAAGTGAGAAGCAACATTCATACAAAGTTTGAATTAGCTACAGTAGAGCTAAATAATGAACTAACTGTATCATACAGCTGTTTCTTCCTTCTACGACTTGTCGGTGATGCTAAGGGCCTAAATGTTGAACCCTAATTGGCAATTAATGAGAAAATGAAAAAAAAATAAAAATTATATTGAATCAGATATATTTGCGTACGTAATGGATTAAAGTTATCATACAGTTGTTCCGTTCTCCTGGGACTCGTCAATGACGATAAGAACGTGAATCTGAACCCTTAGAGACGACTTCGAAAAACCCAATGTGATCTTACGAAATGTCAAAATTTTGATCAGGAAGTACACAAGATCCATATTCAAATAATTTCAGTATAACTGATAATGTCAATAGAATGTGCACTTGTAGAGTTTCATTATCACGATGCAATTCTATACTTAATATTGAGAAGGGAATGAACTGGCGATGCAACATTGTAAAAACGCGAATGCTGTTTTAAAATGATGTATATTTCTTTGTTGAAAACCGATGTGTAACTTACATGCTGATCATGTGTATGATTCCGCAGAACTTACAGTTCTGATAAAAACATTCAGTAGAGAGCACCGTACTCTAATCGTGAAAAATGATAAACACGGGACTGCGTATATCATCCAATGAATTAATACATATTTACAGGTACAGATGGTAGTTTATAAATGTAAACAACATTGGTGATGCCAAGTTTTAAAATATGTTGTATACAGAAATATGTTCTTCCTAACTTTTTAGATTTGTCAAAATTAAAGTTAATTGTTCCAGTGTTTCACAATAATATCGAGAAAGAAATATCTATTGTTTGTCTTATTTTTTTTCCATTTGCCTGTCGGTTCCGTTATTGTATACATTATTTTGTGTTGAGAACGTTTTATTAATTACTTGGACTGACCAACGGTTTACATGACGAGTGTCGTCGTTGAAGCAGAAGACGCTTACTCTTCAGTTGTACCTGATCCTATTATTCTGTACTTTTTCATGAGCCCCGTGTAAATCTTTCTTTTGTTCACTTTTTGCCCTAGTTTAATCGAATTTAAGTTTAGATCATGATTATATTGACATGTTGGTATTTTCCTGGTGTTTTCCTGTACATGTAACTACATGTGCTGGTATTTTACAGTAGTTGTTGTAGTATAGCCTCTTTTGAACATTATGTTAATAGCTATCATCATATCTTCAAAAGTTTATAAACCCACGTCAATATTATTTTCTTTATATCCCAGTTGTTACTGATCTTTATGTTATGTAAATGGACGGTGATAAATACAAATATCTGTTCTGGGAAACGCACTGATTGATGATTTCGATTACAATATTCGTTCATGAATTGATATAACTTATACTTTTGAATGTCCATTGTACTTCATCCCTACATAAACAGACGGTCACTATAGAACAGTAAATACTATAAATAATAATAAACTTTATTTATTTTACAACAATTGCAAGTTTTTCCAACTTATATTAATCACTCTTGCTGTCTCGGATGGAAGCGCGCGAGGGGTATTCAACTGACATACATAGACTCACTTCCCTTTCCTTCATCTTTAGATATCGTTTTAAGGTTCACCTCTCGGTACCTCTATGTGAAGGAAATATATAGGCCTTGCCTCACGGCAAATGCTACTTGATATTCCTGTGAACAAAATATAATATAATTGAAATGAAAACGAGGGACCAAAATTCGATATTGCAATCCCTGACCTTTATTGTGCGGTTATATCACGTGAATGCACGTTCAAATGTATATTCGAGGTGTTGAAGTATAAGGCTGTAAATGTGACTATTTTTATATTGGTCCTCGTGGTACATGTCGTCACGACCTTGGCCTTTATTGTGTGATTATATCACTTGAATGCACGTTCAAATGTATATTCGAGGTGTTGAAGTATAAAGCTGTAAATGTGACTATGTTGGTCCTCGTGGTACATGTTGTCACTACCTCGGCCTTTATTATTCAGCCACAGTTCTTTGTTACTGTAGCCATCGTTTGAGAGCATGACATTACTTGTATTACCCTAACTTAACACCGATGGTGTCGTTGATGAAACAGACGACATTAAACATTCCTTTACATGTGTTATTATTACTCTTCCGTTCCGTTCAGAATTTTACGTGTATTTTTATGCTTCTTGTTTTGCCCTCAATCCATCCATTTTCTGTTAAAGGCAAGCTTAATATCTTTTTAAGGTGCATGTAGACCAGAAACTATCGTCCCCATGTATCCCAGTAAACGATAACAACATATAAATGGCGACACGCTAGTATCTTAAGTGAAAACACAGAAAATAAAGTATACAGGAAATTATCCTAGCATATTGTCGAAAAATCGATATTTTTGTTGACATATGACTAGTAACTTCCCGCATACATCACTTACCTCCTAATAACCCCTTAATCACCTCTGTACTATCTCAAAGTATCGCACCATAGATTGTCACTCTCAGGAAAGAGAATCAAAATTGTAAACCAAATCAAAATATTGATATCTAACATTCTAACTTACACAATCTAAGACTGTATAAGGTCATAGTGATCATATTGAGAAATATTGTTTGTGTGAATTAAAGTTGGACGTGTTGCATGCTCGTTAGTTTACTTGTAACTTTTATTATTGTATACCTAGGTCGTATTTGTGAACGTGCCATTACTTACTTGGATTGACCAATGTTTACATGGCGGATGTCGTCTATGGAGCAGAATACGCTTAGTCTCAACGAACCCATGGTCTTATCATCCTCTTTGCAGGAGTCTCAACATACATCTTTCGTCTTTTCATAATTGGTCTCAGTTTATCTAATTTGACTTTGGATAATGGTTATGTTGGCATGTTGTTTTTCCCCGTTGTTGTTGTTTTACATATTCCACAGTCAAATCAACATATCTTTTCATCTGTTCAACTTTAGACGACAATAATATTCCTTCATTCTACTGTCTATGATAGTTTACGTTTAGTCTGGACGCATATGCGTATATCGGTTGTCGTGTCTCAATGTTGTTTGTTTAGAAAATGCAGATCCAATCATCCCGATATTTTTGATATATAGCTTAAATACTCTGGGTAAGCTATCAGTTATTTTTAACATTATAGATTCTCATAAATACATTAATATTATTACCAGTCAGACACATTTATCGTTTAAATGCGTCTGTGTAGGGGGCACTGACAGGTCGGGATGACTAACAAATTTATGTGCAATAATTATAACGATAAACCTTATTAGATTATTGCAAATATTATAACATGATATCCATTTCTATTTATTTGAAAAGATGCAGTTTTTGAGGCATTGATGTCTGTTTCTGTAAAGATGTGATCAGGAAACCTTTAAGTGCCAGCATGACCTAATAGTGTATATTCATAACCACATCAATTATTCTACACCTGTTTCAAAGTCATATCAGACTAAATAAGAAAAGCGTTTGTTTACAATAAAATTGTTGTTGATGACAGGTATACACAGTTCAAGTGAATTGGACGTGATGATAACTAACTTGGTTAGAGTAACAATTTGTGCTTCCTAAATAAAGACGTTTATGATACTCTGCAAATACATGTATGTTATGGAATTTTACTACATTAGGACTCCTGATTAGAAGATGACAGGTATGGTATCACGGCAATGAGATGTGTTGTGTAGTATCTTATTATATAAGGTACTAGAAGAAGAGATGACAGGTATGGTATCACGGTAATGAGATGTGTTGTGTAGTATCTTATTATATAAGGTACTAGAAGAAGAGATGACAGGTATGGTATCACGGCAATGAGATGTGTTGTGTAGTATCTTATTATATAAGTATCTTATTATATAAGGTACTAGAAGAAGAGATGACAGGTATGGTATCACGGCAATGAGATGTGCTGTGTAGTATCTTATTATATAAGGTACTAGAAGAAGAGATGACAGGTATGGTATCACGGCAATGAGATGTGTTGTGTACTTATTATATAAGGTATGACAGGTATGGTATCACGGCAATGAGATGTGTTGTGTAGTATCTTATTATATAACGGTACAAAGAAGAGATGACAGGTATGGTATGTGTTGTGTAGATGTATATCTTATTATATAAGGTACTAGAAGAAGAGATTCCATGTATTGTATCTAGGCAATGAGATGTGTTGTGTAGTATCTTATTATATAAGGTACTAGAAGAAGAGATGACAGGTATGGTATCACGGCAATGAGATGTGTTGTGTAGTATCTTATTATATAAGGTACTAGAAGAAGAGATGACAGGTATGGTATCACGGCAATGAGATGTGTTGTGTAGTATCTTATTATATAAGGTACTAGAAGAAGAGATGACAGGTATGGTATCACGGCAATGAGATGTGTTGTGTAGTATCTTATTATATAAGGTACTAGAAGAAGAGATGACAGGTATCACGGTAATGAGATGTGTTGTGTAGTATCTTATTATATAAGGTACCAGAAGAAGAGATGACAGGTATGGTATCACGGCAATGAGATATGTAGTATCTTATTATATAAGGTACTAGAAGAAGAGATGACAGGTATGGTATCACGGCAATGAGATGTGTAGTATCTTATTATATAGGGTACTAGAAGAAGAGATGACAGGTATGGTATCACGGCAATGAGATGTGCTGTGTAGTATCTTATTATATAAGGTACTAGAAGAAGAGATGACAGGTATGGTATCACGGCAATGAGATGTGTTGTGTAGTATCTTATTATATAAGGTACTAGAAGAAATGACAGGTATCACGGCAATGAGATGTGTTGTGTAGTATCTTATTATATAAGGTACTAGAAGAAGAGATGACAGGTATGGTATCACGGCAATGAGATGTGTTGTGTAGTATCTTATTATATAAGGTACTAGAAGAAGAGATGACAGGTATGGTATCACGGCAATGAATGAGATGTGTGTGTGTAGTATCTTATTATATAAGGTACTAGAAGAAGAGATGACAGGTATGGTATCACGGCAATGAGATGTGTTGTGTAGTATCTTATTATATAAGGTACTAGAAGAAGAGATGACAGGTATGGTATCACGGCAATGAGATGTGTTGTGTAGTATCTTATTATATAAGGTACTAGAAGAAGAGATGACAGGTATGGTATCACGGCAATGAGATGTGTTGTGTAGTATCTTATTATATAAGGTACTAGAAGAAGAGATGACAGGTATGGTATCACGGCAATGAGATGTGCTGTGTAGTATCTTATTATATAAGGTACTAGAAGAAGAGATGACAGGTATGGTATCACGGCAATGAGATGTGTAGTATCTTATTATATAAGGTACTAGAAGAAGAGATGACAGGTATGGTATCACGGCAATGATGTGTTGTGTAGTATCTTATTATATAGTATCTTATTATATAAGGTACTAGAAGAAGAGATGACAGGTATGACAGGTATGGTATCATTATATAAGGTACTAGGAAGAGATGACAGGTATGGTATCACGGCAATGAGATGTGTTGTGTAGTATCTTATTATATAAGGTACTAGAAGAAGAGATGACAGGTATGGTATCACGGCAATGAGATGTGTTGTGTAGTATCTTATTATATAAGGTACTAGAAGAAGAGATGACAGGTATTATATATAAGGTACTAGAAGAAGAGATGACAGGTATGGTATCACGGCAATGAGATGTGTTGTGTAGTATCTTATTATATAAGGTACTAGAAGAAGAGATGACAGGTATGGTATCACGGCAATGAGATGTGTTGTGTAGTATCTTATTATATAAGGTACTAGAAGAAGAGATGACAGGTATGGTATCACGGCAATGAGATGTGTTGTGTAGTATCTTATTATATAATGTACTAGAAGAAGAGATGACAGGTATGGTATCACGGCAATGAGATGTGTAGTATCTTATTATATAAGGTACTAGAAGAAGAGATGACAGGTATGGTATCACGGCAATGAGATGTGTTGTGTAGTATCTTATTATATAAGGTACTAGAAGAAGAGATGACAGGTATGGTATCACGGCAATGAGATGTGTTGTGTAGTATCTTATTATATAAGGTACTAGAAGAAGAGATGACAGGTATGGTATCACGGCAATGAGATGTGTTGTGTAGTATCTTATTATATAAGGTACTAGAAGAAGAGATGACAGGTATGGTATCACGGCAATGAGATGTGTAGTATCTTATTATATAAGGTACCAGAAGAAGAGATGACAGGTATGGTATCACGGCAATGAGATGTGCTGTGTAGTATCTTATTATATAAGGTACTAGAAGAAGAGATGACAGGTATGGTATCACGGCAATGAGATGTGATGTGTAGTATCTTATTATATAAGGTACTAGAAGAAGAGATGAACTGAAGAACGGTAAGGAGATGTGTTGTGTAGTATCTTATTATATAAGGTACTAGAAGAAGAGCTGACAGGTATGGTTTCACGGCTTTGAGATGTGTAGTATCTTATTATATAAGGTACTAGAAGAAGAGATGACAGGTATGGTATCACGGCAATGAGATGTGTTGTGTAGTATCTTATTATATAAGGTACTAGAAGAAGAGATGACAGGTATGGTATCACGGCAATGAGATGTGTAGTATCTTATTATATAAGGTACCAGAAGAAGAGATGACAGGTATGGTATCACGGCAATGAGATGTGTAGTATCTTATTATATAAGGTACTAGAAGAAGAGATGACAGGTATCACGGCAATGAGATGTGCTGTGTAGTATCTTATTATATAAGGTACTAGAAGAAGAGATGACAGGTATGGTATCACGGCAATGAGATGTGCTGTGTAATACATTATTATATAAGGTACTAGAAGAAGAGATGTCACGTGTAGCGTCATGCCTGTGATATTTCCGTGCCTCATCCTAGGGTTGAGACGGGGGAATTTCCCAATGATATGACGTCACAATAACAACTCACAGACGTTACGTCAACATTCAAATCACGACAATAATGCGAAGCATTGTGACAACGAAAATACACGCAAATACATAATAAAGCGGGATAAAACTAATTATCTGCCCCTTGTTGGTGAGAACGGATGATCTAAATTCTAGGAAATAGATGTTTAAGTTCCAAACACTCGGCAAGCCTAGCCTTTGCTTACTTAAACATATTTCCTCTCTAGTTGGGATCTACCTATCTCACCTCCAACGGAGTGAAATATTCTATCAATCCCAAATACACTTGAAACAGCACATGGTTGACTCTGTTATAGATACATCTGGTATCCTGACTCAGTTGTGCAGTGTTTTTCGCCATATTGTCATATGGAGTACCATGACGAAGAGAAGTGACATGTAATATATTGTGACGATTGCGTGCAACTTGTTTGCTTGTCTGAGGCAAAACGCTGTTATTGTAAACCTGAAAACAAATTATATCTTCTTCGATGAATTTAGATGCTTACTCAACAATCAACTCACTATATGTATAGATTGTATTCAGATTCCAAATGGAATGCCATGAATTGGAACAAATCGTAAACCGTGCCTAAACCGGTAGACGGTAGTAATATAGACAAGTAGTGTGTAACGTCATGTCTATCCTGGCGAGTGATTAAATTCCATATCATTCCGCTGCAGTAAGCAGATTCAAAATAGGAAATGTCAACTTGTAAAAATGAAATTCTGGACATCAGATGTTTTAATTGCACAGCAACAATATGTGTTCATACACACCAGTGAAGGGTTGCCACCGAAAAGAAATGAGTTGTTAAAACCGAGTTTTGAATCTCGGAATGTTCATTATTAATGATTGACAAAATGGTCATCATAGTTCAATGTGACATTACATATCGACATATCTGGTGTTGCTTCAATACAAACAATGTATCGGTTAAACCAATCCAGTGATGGATGATTAGAACACGTGACCAACAGGATGCAACCATTCAAAATAACAATTCGTGGAAAGTGGTCACAGAATCCATAAAAAGATCACAAGCATGCAAAATCTTGGAGACGGCATTAGACATCAAAGTATTAAAATGAAAGAAAACAACAGTGCTAAGCAGGAAAGAACGTCTCAAGTTTGGACTAGACAAGGCAACAATGAAATTCTAGCGTTTTATTGCTTTCAAATCAGACCCAATATTAACATGCCAGGCGCTTCAAAACATGTGTGACAACTTCCGGTTCTGAATACTATGCTCGTCCATGCAGCAGTTGAATTCAATAATTATTATGTAATTGAGATCTGTTATAACATGTTCCAAACTTAATGAGATTTTTATCGCATTTCGTAATAATAAATAAAACCTGTACACCTGAAAGTACCTTTAAATGCACACGTAGTTAACGTTTAATTGCATTTAACATGAATTAAAGGCCTTGCTGATCTTCAATAAACTGTCATATTGACGAAAAAAGTCACACTGACACTTTAATGACCGGTTCTTGTGTATTCTAAATTGTCAAATACCTTCCCCCCCCCAACCCATCGCACATCTCCTAACACCCCCCCCCCCCCCCCCCCCACACACACACTCCATCGCACACTTCCTAACACACCCAGCCCCCCCCCCCCACTCCATCGCACACCTCCTAACACCCCCCCCCCCACTCCATCGCACACCTCACAACCCCACCCCACCCACAACCCCACCCCACAAACACACACACACACACACACATACACCCCCTTTCACTCACACTCCAATTCCCTTTTATCTTATATATCACTGCATGATAATGACTTGGAGTTCAAAAACACTTACCTGTACATGTTTGTAATGTAGTCAGGTATTCAGAAACCATAACACCGACGACTATCTATGAATATTGATACAATGACTTCTCGCTAATCATGTTTCATTAATTACCCCAAGAATTTAAGTGTACGACAATAGTGTCATGAGTAATGATCACTGTAGGACTCTTCAAATAAATATACAAGATCTAAAATCAATACTTCACCAGCGCATTAACATTCGACCTACAAATAAATTGTATTTGATGAGGACAAACCAATTGAAAAACAATTTGTGTTGTTTGAGAATGAAAAATTAATTTGGTTATGTCGGTATAAAAGGAGCGGGGTCCCCAAGCGGTGATAAATGGGCAATGTTTGGTTTTATTGGGGTGTTAATGGGACAATAATACACGATGTTACACGTGCATGATGCTTACATGTTGTAAGCTACTTGTATACACACATACAGTACGTCCAAAAGATGGGGAATGATAATCAATTATCTGTGTTTGTTATTTGAATAAATAATAATTGTGTTATTTTTTGTTTTTGTTTTTTTTTTCTAATAGCAGCTTCAACAGTTCAACACGTGCATGTATCTGAACTGATCGCATTTGTTTCAACTATCAGCCGTTAATATCTAATTTTTTTTTATATTTTTTATTATTTTGGAATCATTTTTGAACATATACCTACATATATAAAGAAACATAGGACAATAACATACACTGCATT